>NW_017731468.1:240925-244929 GCF_001890085.2 Hipposideros armiger | reverse complement strand
CCCCAGTTTATAGCCTTAGTTTCTTTTCTCACTGAAACTCTGAGTGAGGTGGCGGAAAGAGTACTGGTTCTGCCCTCAGTGAGTGAATTTTGGCAAGTCATTTCACTTCATTGAGGCTCAGCCGCTTCTGTAAATAAGAAGAGTAGTAACACTTGTATTGTGAGGATTAAGTGAAGTAATGAGTGTGTAGTTAACCACAGCTAAGCGACTGTAACACATGCCAGGCGCTGAGCTGAGTACACTGTGTATAATATCCCGTTTCATCCTTTCAACAGCCAGCCATGCAGGCATCCTCATCCCCACTTACAGGCGAGGAAACTGAGGCTCAGAGAGGTTAAGTGACTTGACCAGCCACACTGCTAGTTTGTGGAGGTGTCAGGATTTGAATTCAGTTCTGTCTTACTCCACAATCCATGATGCTGGTAACCACAGTGCCCCACTGCCTCTATAAATGCCCCAGTAAAATGCTATGTCAAGAGAAGATAATTTTATTAGATGCAGTTGATACCCAGTCCCATTCCTTATTGGACAGATTTGAAGGCACCAAAGATCACATCATTTATATGTAAAAGAACAGAGGGGAATTAATGTTGATAGAACCACAGGGTTTTACAGGTGAAAGGGACCCTTGAGATGATCTAGGCTTGTGGTTTTCAGAGGCCCCATACCAAGCTGAGCTCTTATGTGTTTTTAGATTTATTATTATTTCTAGGTAGCATTTTGTCTTAAGAATGGTTCTAAGACTTACTCTTCTCTAATTCACTCACAATCATTTTACAGTGGCTTTTTGGGGGAGCATTTTACTGAAGACTTAAGAGATAAAGAACTCAAGGTTTCCTGACTTCTGGTCCAAGTATCTCTTCACTCCTCGGTCCTAACTCTTGACATAATGTGTCCAGTGTAGTAAAGAATTGAGAATATCAAAAATTAGTAATCAGAGGCCAGCTGAGTGGCTCAGTTGGTTAAGAGTTGGCTTAAGCGTGCGAGCTCTGAGCAACAGGGCTTCCAGTTCAATTCCCACATGGGCCAGTGACGCTGCGCCCGAGCTGAGCTGTCGCTGAACTGCCAACAGCTGGCAGGCAGGATGGCTCAGCTGGTGTAACAACAAGATTGCCTGTTCGATGGTGGGCTATGCCCATCCACAACTAAGACTGAACTTGGCACCTTGAGCTGAGCTGCCGCACAGATGGCTCAGTGGATAGAGCGAGCACTCTTAACAACGAGGCTAGCAGATTCAACTCCCACATGGGATGGTGGCTATGCCAACCCACAACTAAGACTGAACTCAGCACCTTGAGCTGAGCTGCCACCCGGATGGCTCAGTGGATGGAGCATGTGCGCTTAACAACAAGGCTGCTGGTTCGACTCCCGCGTGGGATAGTGGGCTATGCCCACCCACAACTGAGATTGAACACAGCACCTTGAGCTTAAAGGCCATGAGCTGCCGAAGGGAAGCCAGATTCAATGAAGACTGAAGAACAACAACTTGGCCAGTACCCTTCCCCAATTTCCCAGCATTGTTCCCCTCCCCCAATTCCCCAATAAAATCTTTAACAACAACAACAACAAAAATTAGTAATCAAGAGAGACTTTTTCAAAGAAATATCTTAAGAAGGCACATAGGTCTGGCTGATTTAAGCAAAAGCAGTGGAAGAATCAACCAGTAAAAAGTAATAAGGCATGGTAACAAAAATAACAAAACAAGATTTTGAGAGGAGCTTGGAAATGATGTCAGTGATGACTATTATAAAGTTGTCTCTTATGGGAATGAGCAGAGAACTACTAGCCTGTGAGGCCCTTAAATTCATTTATTCATTCAACCACCATTTATGAAACATCTACTATATCCCAGGCACTGTATTAGGCAGAAAGTCAACAAAGAAGAATAATACAATGTCCCTGTACTCAGGGGCTGACTAACTAGTGTGGGAGGTGAGGAGGCAGAGGCACTGGTGTGATGATAGCAATGACAGAGATGTATAGAGCTCTGAGGTTGCTTCGAGAAGGGGCATCTCATCCTGGCATTAGGGGGGAAAGGATGGTGGGCAGCAAACCTTTCCTGAAATACGTAAGGTTGTACTTGGGAAAAATTCAAATGAGAGGAGATTGACTTAGGAGGACATTGTTCTGGCCTTAGGTAGAAGGGAATTGAGTTTCTTTCTACTTTTTCTGATGAGGCAGAGATGGGCCATCCAGAAAGGCGCCTTGACCATAAGCCACAAACCGATCAAAACCCAAACCACATTGCCTCAGGGCTATTGCTAACTAGAAGTTCTGCTTTCAATTACTATAAATAGTTTCCTAAGATTATTTCTTCCCACAGAGATGAAAACAGCTATTCCTCAGAATCAGAGCGCGTGGCATTTTTCTCAGTGATCACTTGGCTCTTACCTCCTTTGTTTGATTTCTAAATAAGTGTGTGCTATGGGAGCCATGCTACATATCTATTGGGTACCTGAAAAAATGTGAAAATGGCGGACTGGCTGAGTGGCTCAGTTGGTTAAGAGCTCNATCAAAAGCCATTGATCATGAGCTTGTGCAATGCAACCAGTTTCTTTTTCAGCCTCTACCTGAAAGGGAATATAAAAAGATGGCCATGGATCAGCAAGATGTGAAAGTGGCATCTCCTCCCCTCCACTTTCAGTGCAGAGGCATTGCCCAGGGAAGGAGAGCAGACGAAAAAAAAAGTAACGGAGGGCAAGGGGCTTCCCTGTTACTGACCTTGATGTGTCCCCATCTCCCCAGCTCTACCCCATCCTCATGACCCTTCACCTACATATATATGATATATGATATATATATATATACCTCTTATCACCTTATTGTAAAATCAGTGCTGTCAAAACTAAAGCTTTTCTGTCAGCAAAGTATTCCCTTCCCCAACCCTCCTCCCCGCCCCCACCCCAATCAGGAAACTTTGTAAAGTGGTTCATGATCTTCCTGGAACTTACCTAATTGTAGAAAGACTTGAAACTAGAGGGACTTCCATTCCCAATGGGCAGAGACTCGACATAGGCTATTTTAGTTCAATCATCTCCTCCTTTTTGGAAATTAACAGCTCAAGTCTCTAGTGATTTAACATGCTGTCCCTGGGATGCAGTGGGGACTTCACACAAGTAACGAGGACAGGCCTTTCGGTGATTATTTCACCCTTTTGGTCCTTTGTTTTTGTAGTAACTTTTCTCTAAAATGAAAATAACTCAAATACATGAACCGATCAGAGGGAACAAGGCTGACACCTGCATTTCTTCTTGTACTTAAAAATATATGTATATTGAAATATACTCTAGAGATAAGATAATTTCAGTCGGTGTCTCTGCAGTGTACTTCTGAACCACAGATATTCTTTTCAAAGAGCAGGCTCCATAATACATTAGGACAATAGGCAAGTGTCTGGGCAGGGGATGGAGGGAGGAATGAATATGTGCCTTAATTTTCTTTCTTGGGTCTCTGCCTCTCTGTCTCAGCGCAGCCTGGCCCTGTGCTTGCTTGCGATGAAATCAGCTTGCTGTGGGTAGAAATTATGATGGTGGACTAAATTAGACACCATGACTTCAGTGTAGAGAGGAGGAGGAGGAGCGGGGGAAAGAAGGCTGGAGCTGCTGTTTCAAGTACAGTTAATGGAGTCATTGTCAGGATCAATCAATTACTTTATACAAAATTGGATTGTCAGGGAAGAGTCTTCCCTTCGTTTGGAGGAAGAGAGAAGCGAAGTGCTTTATTCCTCAGGATTTTAAGGACAAGGAAAGTCTTCCCAATTATGGTGGGTGAGGGTGGCATGATAAAAAGAGAAGCCTTATTGCCCAGGCCACTTAGCAAATGTTCAGTGATCACCTGCTCTGTGCAGAAGCCTGGAGCTGGGCGGAGGAGAAGCCTCACCCCTGCCACCTAACCGGGGATTTGTATGGGTGGAGAGGTCACCATCACATCCTGGCTTGTGCCCTGCTTAGTGAGACAGTGTCTCTGTTTCACACACTAGTGTAAATTAGTCAAATTGGCCTCTG
>NW_017731468.1:231127-238111 GCF_001890085.2 Hipposideros armiger | reverse complement strand
AAAAAAAAAAAAAAAAAGTGAAAATGAACAGTACTAGCTATGGAAGGCTAAATTGCTGAACAAATGGACCCTGGAGTACAATGGCTGAAATCCAGCAGAAGTTATCACTCATTAAACAGGGTGAACATTCCAAGCCATCAGCAGCTCTCTTCTACCTGGCAAATCATGGCTCCAAGCTCCTTCATCTAAGAGTCTGCTCCCTTACAGCCTTGATGTCTCTCAGCATCCAGTTAGAGGAAGGAGAAAGAATGTGTGAACATTTCCTTAAAGAGCTACACCAAAGACTGGTGCATATAATTTCTCCTCATATTTTATTGGCAAAAATTAGTCACATGGCCACATATGGATGCAGGGCCTGCTGGGAAATGTAGTTCCAGGCTAAGCAGCTGCTTTCAGGCACAACTCTATTGCTATGGACAAGGAAGATTTTGTTGGAGAGTTACTGTTTTCATCACATAAACTGAGAGAAAGAAAATGAATAGTTACAGAAAATCTAAGTTATAAAGTTATAAGAATACCTCTCACAAATCAACAAGTGGCACACCTTAAACTTACACAATGTTTTATGTCAATTATGTCTCAGTAAAGCTGGGAAACAAACAAAAAAATGCTTCTCAGCTTAGAGCATTTCATTGTTATTTGCTTGATGATGTCAATACCTGATGACTTCTTAAAAGCTTCAGATAGAATCCTATTCATAAGTGGAAAATATGGGATCATAACCAAGTGATTGTATATTGCTTGTTTGTTAAAACCCTGATTAGTTTTTAAAACATTTAAGGAATCTAACAACTCGATAGAGGATATTAACAGCAGTAAATCATGAGAAACTTAGATTTTCCAAAACAGAGCAATGTAATCACATCGACAAATATTTTTCAAGTGCCTTTCCTATGCTAAACACTTTGGGGTAATATAAAAATAAAAAACTGTCATTAAGAAAAATCTTTAAATATATGTATACAATTAAGATGGAAATAGAAGTGATATAGCCCATTGACACTACTGACTGTCAAATGGATTACATAGGGAAAAAAAAGTATTAAGTATGGCTGGAAGCCATGGAGAAAGGACTTGAGCAAAGTCTTACAGTGTGGGTAAAATGTTGATAGGCATAATGGATGGAAAGGCATTACATGTATGAAAGTTCCAGAAGCAAAAGAGAACAAAGCACGTGCGAGGGGCAGAGGGGAGAAATGGATAACCTTAACACATTACAGTGGTGATTCTCTATAAATGGGGTGAGGGTAGGAGAAATGGGGAGTTACCCTTCTGCTCCCTAGGTGTGCACAAGGTCAGAAAGTCGGGTGTGTAGCTTATAAAGCTCCCTAACTAATGCTGTTACGTGTTACATGTCTTCACTGAAACATTTTGAAATACCATTTTAATATGTTATATTTAATTATTTGTTGAAAATCTTTGACTTTTTTTTCTTAAGTCTGGAGCAGACTTCAAGTTTTGAAACACCTGGAAAATCTTTCGGACTAAAATTAAGATTCCATTTAGCATGACCATGACTGGTACGATGTACTTCATAAGTGGCCAACAGATTATTGAATTGGTCAACTGATAAACACCTTAAGGTTGGTTCATTGAATAACCATGTGGCAAGCAGAATTCAAAGATAGCCCCCAAGACTCCTCTCCCCTAGTTATTCAATCAAAACTAGTCTAGGGAATGCTGTGAAGAGATTTTGCAGATATGATTATGGCCCCAAGTTAGTTGACTGTAAAATACAAAGAGCCATTCAAACACACAGCTTTTTCTCTGTCCAGTAGCAGAAGAAGTCAGAGAGATTGGAAGTGTGAGCACTCAGTGTGTCACTGCTGACTTTATAAAGATGAAGGAGACCACGTGAGGAGGAATGTGGGTGGCCTCTAGAAGCACACAGTGGCCCTGGGATGACAACCTGGAAGGAAACGGGGACCTCAGCTACAAGACACTAGATTCTACCAACAACCCAAATGAAGTTGGAAGCAGATTCTTTCCAAGAGCAACCAGAAAGGGGCCCAGTCTGACTAACGCTTTGTTTTTGACCTTGTGAGACTAAGCAAAGAGCCCAGTGGAGACTGCCCAGACTTCTGGCCTCCAGGACTATGAGCTAATCAATGAATGTTGTTTTGAGCTAAGTTTGCAGCGATTTGTTTCACAGCAATAGAAACGAATATAAATGATACTTGAATTCAATTTAAGCAGAGGTTGTATACTTCAAGTCTCAGTTCTAATCAACTATGAAAACTTCCCTGATCACCCCAGAATGATTCTTTTCTCCTCTCTAGTCCTGTGGGGATTTATTTATCATTCTGGAGTTAGATATCACATAGCATTATCTCTGTGTACTTGACCTTTCTTTTCCCCCTAGATGGTAAACTTACTGATGGCAAGAATCAAGTCTACAGTTTCTACTTCTAAGACTATAGGAGAGATGGTGGACAAGCCTGATTTTCAAGAATTTTTTTATTAACAAACCCAATGAAATATTATGAGAAAGAGCAAGTGACTATCATTTTCTCCTAATCAATAAGAATGTGGGATTAACATTCAGTTGCTATGATCAAGGTTACAGATCTCCTGTGAGTGCCAGGCTGACCAGGGTACTATCGCTACATAATGGACAAACCAGAATGACTAGTCTGACTCATAAAGGTATAATTGAGACCCTTCTAGTTATGAGTCTGTTTTATTCTTAGTGCCAGTTATTACTCCATCACCATGGCTTCATCCCGTCCCTGTTTGCGGCTGAGGCTGTGACTATGGCAGGGCGTTAAGGCCTGACTTGCAAATTGCAATGTTCTTTTCTTGGGTAATCACATGAAAACAGTCTTACCAGCCTCCAGATGCAATGTCCTTTATTTCTGAGAAACTCCTTAATGCACATGTATTTCTAATATGAGTGAATTTTATCCTTTTATCTTGATGCATGATCCCTACTACTGCAAATAACTTTTTAAAAAGTGCCCAGCACATTTTATACACCTGCAAACTGATTCTGTAAAGTGTTGGCAATGAGTTCACATAGTTCTGGAGGAAGGCGTCTGGGAGCCTGCTCCAGGACTGTGAATTCATTTCTCCTTCCTTTCTAAAAGGGTAGAAAAAGAGGAAGTATCCCCCTCTGAGGTGCCTTACAGTGCCAGGAGGAGTGATCAGACAGTCCTTGAAATAGAATAGTTTTTTGGGATCAATGTTTCACCCGAGGTCAGAAAATCTGTTTTTAGGAAACTCTCATGTTACCCAATGATGATTTTATTTGATAAGTTTCATAAACTAAATCAAATACAGTTGTGGTGGTTTTTTTTTTTAATTTTCAGATAAATTTTTTTTTTAATTTACTGGCAATATTTTTACTGGATTTCCTTGGCCTTACTTATGCTGTGATTGTCCTTTTGTTTTTAGACTGATGTATCTGCCCCCTTTCCAGTTTTTCGGTAATTCAGGAAGTCTCCGAAACTCCTTCTATTCAGACACCCTCCTCCACACACACACATCCCCTATTCAAGTCCAAATCTAGGATGTTCAACCTCCAAACTATCTGTCAAAACCATTTTCATTTCTCCATCATTATCTTCACTGCTTTGTTAAGCTCCCCAATATGCCAGCCACTCTCGCCTGCAAAATAGACCTGAATGATTTTTCTAAGACATCAGTCTAGTCATGTCACCCACTGTTTTGCTTCAAACCCTCTGTCCTGTTACCATCAGAGTACCCTTCAAATTCCTAAACTGGACAAAGGTTGTGCCTTTGCTTATTTCTGCAACCTTATTGCCTGCCTTTGCCCACTTCCTGTACTTCTTCAGTGTTTCTCGAAGTGTAGTCCTTGGACTGATCCCAAGGAAATCCCACTTATTAAAATTACAGATTTCTGAATGCTGTCTGAGGTCTATAACATCCATAACTAAGAAAACGATAGCATTTAAAATCATGACTGTTTCAGAAAATCCGGAACATTATCATTTCTAGCAATTTATTAAGAGGTTAACAGCAAATGGCATACTGTCCCCATAAATGATTATTAATGTGTTTTAAATTAAAAATAGTTTTGGTGGGAGCAAAAAAAAACAACATCTGTGTGTCTCTCTGTGTGTGTGTGTGTGTGTGTGCGTGTGTGTGTGTGTTGGAAGGGGTGGGATGATTATCCAGGGAGGGTCTTGAGAGATAGTCTGAAGAGTTGGCATTTGATATAAAAAGTGTTCTAGAATAAATATGAATTCAAGCAGTGAGTTTTTCACTTTTCCCTAATGTTTCCCTAAGGTGGGTCAAAAGTTTATTTTCATTGGAAATTATATTTTAACAGAAGTGTAAAATAATACGTGCTCAATGATGAAAGCAAAACCATAAAAGAAATCTCAAGAGGGCTAACAGCAACATGAGGAAAGAAATCAGCATGTATTTTTTAAACAATGGAAAGAATTCCCATTTGTTTGTAATTAAATACTAATAAAGTTCTGCTTTCCACAGAGGTATAAATAGATCTGTTTCTGCTCTTATTAAGAGACAGTCTGGGTCACTGGGGAACTACATTTTATTTGTTTCGACCAGATACCCAAATAAGTTAGTTTTGTGGCAGAGAAAATAGTGTTCACCCAATATTCCATATGCTTCCCTATTTCCCAGCCTCCTTTGTTGTCAGGTTAGGGCCATGTAACCAGTTCTTCCCAAGAAACTAAGCAGAAGTGATAAGTGTGTTCCCCTTATGATCTGAGACTGGGAGTGATGGGGATAGAACCACATGTTGCAATGGTGGTGTCACAAGAGATGGACGGAGGTTCCTGAGTTACCAAATGGAAGGAGAACTCTGCCAACCTTCTTTGGACTTTGAGTAAGAAATAAACTTTTGTTGTGTTAAGTCACTGTATGTATTAGTTTGCTAGGGCTGCCGTAACAAAACACCACAGACTGGGTGACTTAAACTACAGAAATGTATTTCTTTACAGTTCTGGAGGCTAGAAATCTAAGCTAAGGTATCTGGCTGGTTTGATTTCTTCTGAGGCCTCTCTCCTTGGCTTGCAGATGGCCACCTTTTTGCTGTGTTCTCATATGACCTTTTCTCTAAGTAGGCACATTCCTGGTTTCTTTTCCTCATTTTGTATGGACACCAGTCATATTGGGTTAGGGCCCCACCCTAACAGTCTTTTAATCACCCCTTTAAAGACCTTATATCCAAATATGGTACATACTGAGGTACTGGGGATTGAGACTTCCACATATGAATTTTGAGGGGGATACAACTCAGCCTCTGTCAGTCACTGAGATTTTGAGATGTATTTTCTTATCAAAGCTCGGCATAGCTTATCCTGACCAATTCAGTTTTCGTGCGAACAGGAATGAAGATGTGTTTGTTTTGAACATACAAATTTATGTTCATATGTGAGTGTGTGTGTGTGTGTGTGTGTGTGTGTGTGATGTGCAGAACATCACAGCCCTTGAGTGAATTACAAGATAGTAAGATATTGTTCCCCTCATCCTTGGGATAGCCAAGCAAGTTCTAGGGGGTGGGAGCCCCTGGACTATTCAACTTAGATCATGAACACCCCCCCCCGCCGTGTCCATCCAGTGTATCATACAAATATGATCTGCTACATAGACAATGGTTTTAAAAAGATTCAAAAGTACTTTTATTATTATGAATAATTATATATCATGTCAACATATATGTGTATTTTATGAATTTCCCCCGCTTTATGGAATACAGGGAAAATTTATTGATAACAAGCGGCAGGCACTGTACTAAGTTCACTGTTTTAATACATAAAACTCTAAATAAGTTATACATAATAACTGATCATATTCTCAAAATGATTCTACAAAATGGGCACTATTAATGTCCCATTTTGTAGGTGAGGAGACTGAGGCACAAATGGGTTAAAGACTTGCTCAAGGTTACACAGATGATAAATAGTGGAGCCAGATTTTGAACCTAGGCAGCCTGACTTTAGTTTTTCTGAAGCAGCACTTACAGTCATTGCCAATTTTAAGCAAAACCAAAAATATATATATATAATATATATATATTTTTTTTAAATGAATGAATTTCATGGTTGAATTTTGTAATTTGCTTTTTTCCCCATTATGTCTAGCATGCAGTGGTTGAGTCAAATTTCCTATTTGATGCCTTTGAAGAGTGATTGTTTTGGTTTAGAACAAAATAAAATTCTAGTTTTCACGTGAAAGCCCAAATTTAATCACTGGCAACAAATACTGTTTTCATTGAGGTGACAGGCCTACTTTGTTCATCTTTAAGGAAATATTTCCTAAATACCTGAATTTGAATAACTATAATTTGTCTACCAGTCATTCTTTTAAGTCAGAATGGTGTCCCATGAAAAAATGCAGTTAGTTCAGCTTGCAACTCAAAAAACAAGAAAGCCCCCTATTTCAGTAGGCAGCACATAGGCTTTCTGTATACTTTCCACTTCATCACACAGATATTAAAAAGACAGGTTATTCAAGGGTTCAGACTGAACAAAAGTAAGAAATTTTATTGTTTCACCAAGAACATTCTTTTTTAAAGATTTTTATTAAAATATAGCTAACATACATTATATTAGTTTCAGGGGTACACCATAGTTATTCCACATTTATATACCTAAAGGAGTGAGCACCATGATAATGTCCAACCAAGAACATGCTTAAGTGAAACTGGAATTTTAAATTTTAATTAATTAATTAATTAATTAATTAATGTTATATTTATTTATTTACTTACTTACTTACTTACTGCCAGTCCTTGGCAGTGAACAATATAATGGTTATTCCTCATAGTCTGGTAAAACTGCTTTCATTTTTACTAAGGCACCAGCAGTTTTACCCACCATTGTTTCTGTGCCATCAGTGCAAAATGTCAACCTAATGAAAAAGGTAGATAATGTCTTAGTATTATTAGGAAAATAGTTTTGACCTCATGGATCTCCTGAAAGGGTTTTGGTGACTCCCAGAGAGAGGCAGACCACACTTTGAGAACCACCATCACAGCAAAGAATCATGTTT
>NW_017731468.1:187041-230602 GCF_001890085.2 Hipposideros armiger | reverse complement strand
ATAACAGCAACTTGTCTGTTCCCCTTCCCCCAATTCCCCAGCGCTGTTCCCATCCCCCCAATTCCCCAATAAAAATCTTTAAAAAAACAAAAAAACAAAACTTAATGTCAAAAATTTAGAGACTTTAAAGTTAGTTATTTATATTTTTGTGTTTAAGCATTAGAAGGTCTATTAGTGAGATAGCTTTCTCTCTCCTTTTACTTATCATCTAAAATTTTATTATGGGAAATGATCTGAATAGACATTTCTCCAAAGAAGATACACAAATGGCCAATAAGAATATGAAAAGAGGTTTAACATCATTAGTCATCAGGGATATGCAAACCAAAACCACAGTCAAGTACAACTTCACACCCAGTAGGATGGCTAGAAATCAAAAATTCAGAAAATAACAAGTATTGGTGATGATGAGGAGGAATTGGAACCCTCACACACTGCAGGTGGGAATGTAAAATGGTCCAGTTAGTTTGGAAAACAGTTTGGCAGTTCCTCAAACAATTAACCATAGAGTTAACATATGATCCAGGAATTCCACATCCAGGTATATATATACCCAAAAGAAATGAAAACATATATCTACACAGAAACTTGTAAATGAACATTCATAGTAGCATTGTTCATAACAGCCAAAAGGTGAAAACAACCCAAATGCCCATCAATGGACAGACAATAAATAAACGAAGTGGTATGTCCATACAATGGAATATTATTTGGTCACAAAGATGGAATGAAGCACTGATGCATTCAACCTGCATGAAACTTGAAAACATTAGGTTAACTGAAAGAAGCCAATCACAAAAGACCACATATATGATTCCACTCATGAAAGTACAGAATAGGGAAATCTATAGAGACAGAATGTTGATTACTGGCTGGGGGCGATGGGTGAGGAGCATGTGGATGTAGGGGAGTGATAGCTAAAGGATAAGGGGTTTCTTCTTGAGACAGTGAAAATGTTCTAAAATGACCCAGGTGATGGTTGCACATCTGTTAATATACTAAAAACCATTGAATTGTACGCTTCAGTGGGTGAATTATATGGTATGTAAATTATACCTCAATAAAACTGTTATCCCCCCAAAAAATTTAATTACATTACCCCCAAAAATTAACCACGAGAAAAAAGTTTTAGAAAGATCATTTTAGAAAGAGGGGGACGCTGAAACCCCAGAGAGAGAGGTGATTGACCCAAAGTCACACAAAAGCTGAGACAAGAACCCAGGTTTCTAGTTTCTAAGTAGAGTCCATTTCATCCCCCAGAATAGCATTTACAATACCCCTTTCATTTCTGAGAAGAAAATTCCAATGATCATACCAAATTCATTCAAACTAAAGTCAGCCTAAGAAGGGAAAAGAAAGTATCTACAAGAAAAGTACTCTGTCTACAATTCTGCTCTGAACAATGTCACCCTTTGTGGAAAGAAATGGGAAACTGATCAGAATAAGAGAGGAGAAATAGAATTCACCTTCTTGCTTTAAACACTAAACCATTTATGGGTGGGCTTATAAGAGGCCACAGCAGTTGCATGGGCTTTTGCCAACTCCTTTAAAAGTAGCTGTTCATAAAAATAGTAAGCAAAAAATGTAGCACAAACATTTTGGTAGGTCCATAGGCTAGTAAATATCATACGCCTTCATGGTCAAACATATTGTAGTGGACAGCTTGGTGCTTTTATGACAGATGATTTGGTTCCAATGCTAGTCAGTGCTAGGCAGAACTATATGGATACCTCTGATTTGTGTAGTTTCAACCTGCTCTTACATACTATCATGTCTGATGCTCAGAACCTTGTGAAAGTGATCGGGTGGGTATTATTAGCCCCATTTTGCAGTTGGGAAACTATTTATAGGTAAGTGGGACAAGGTATTATCATCCCCACTTTATGAATGAGGAGTCTTATTTTACACAAGCAGCATGATATAAATAGCTGCAAGAGAACTTAAACTTGTAGTTGGGACATGAATTTTGGGAACTACTTAAAACTGGAGAACAAGGGAACAAAGGGTGCAGCTGTAATGCTCATGAAAATGACAGATTTATTGCTGCTTTATATTTATTACACTTCCATAAACTGCTTTGAGACAGATCAGACCCTAGACCTGCAAGCCTGGTATGCTATAGAATGATTGACAGTGCTGCCTCTTGCACAGTTTCAGGGAACACACAGGGAGGTGACACCATAGTGTTAGATATGAGTGGTGGGTGTTCCCTGGAATTAACAAAGCAGATTCTTAGCCGTAAATCAGAGATGCTATGTAGATATCATACACATGAATGAGGCAAATCTAAGGCCCATCATAAATCCCACCTCCTCCATGAAATCTTTCTGAATAACTGCTGTCCTAACAGTCCATTATATCCATCGTATGTTTTGTTTGTTTTTAATTTATATTTTTATATTATACTTCCGTGTTTCATCCTTAAATATTTGGCTCATATAAGTTTCATCTCCTTCAAAAGATGATAACTTTTCCCCTTTTCCCACTATTTTCCACTTCTTTATGCTCCAAACTTTCTTATGCCTAGTAAATACAATTGTCAATAATTTAATTGAATTAATCAGTTTGCCTTCAATAATTGGAGTCATTTGGTATTATAAGTGCAGTAAAAGAATATAAGTAAATCTAGAAATATATTAGTAATTCCATCCATGAATAGTAGTTCCCTTTGAATTTACTAACTTATATTTCATGTATCTAGTTTTTTGATGTTGGAGTTATTGCCTTTCATCTTTGGGCCTCTATTTGGTGTATCATATGGACAAATTTGAATTCTGTTTACTAATGCTATTAAGTTTCAAGAGCCAACTGCTAGTAGAACAACTGCCCAATCATTTGAACTGTTAAAAGATAAGCTGAAGCATATCAAAAATTTTAGTTGTTTATTTGAGCAAAACATCATTTCAAATTGGGGAGTGCCAAACTGGAAAGTGCTCCACCAACAGGAGCTGGGAAAAGATTTTATAGAGAAGAGGCAGAAGCAAAGCAATGAAATTATTGGGTTGTCGGAAAAGTCATGATGCATGTTTGCAACAGATGGCACTAGTTCATTTTTGGAAGTACTAGAGTCATTCACATCTATGTTATTGCTATGTCATTTGACAACAGACAGTTCTAGCTTCATTCTTTAAAAAAAATTGAGCTATTTGGTTGAGTTTTAGAGACTTTACAACAAGTTAAAGACCAAACTGTGCATTTTTGCCATATTTTACTGTTTTACTTCCATAAAGGGAAGAATGAGCATTAAGTGTGTGAAAAGTTGCATAAAGTTTACGGTGACAGTGCTCTACAAGAACGTCAGTGCCAACGATGGTTCACGAAATTCCCATGCTGCTGATTTTGATCTCAATGACGCTCCTCAGTCAGGGAGGCCCACCGAGGTTGATGACGACAAAATAAAGGCATTGATGGAGTCACACCCATGTTACATGACACGAGAGATTGCAGAAGCATTCAACATCCATCATTCAAGTGTTCACGACCACCTGAAGAAGCTGGGATACATAAGCAAGCTTGATATTTGGGTTCTGCATGAACTCAAAGAAGTTCATTTGACGGCGTGTATAAACATCTGCAGTATGCTCATTAAACGTGAGGAAAACAATCCTTTTTTGAAGCGACTGATAACTGGTGATGAGAAGTGGATTGTTGACAACAATGTGATGCGCAAACGGTCTTGGTCCTGACATGATGATTCGCCTCAAAGGACATTGAAAGCAGACATTCATCAGATGAAGGTTATGCTCTGTGTGGTGGGATTTTAAAGGTGTCGTGGTTTTCGAGCTCCTACCAAGGAACCAAACAATCAATTCGAATGTGTACTGTCGGCAATTGGACAGTTTGAACAAATCCATCAACCAGAAACGTCCAGAGCTTGTTAATTGTAAAGAAGTTGTGTTCCATCATGACAACGCAAGACCACACACAAATTGGACCACACGTCAAAAATTATTGGAGCTTGGATGGGATGTGTTGCCACACTCACCATACTCATCTGACCTTGAGCCATCAGACTTCCACTTGTTTTGCTCTCTTCAAAACTCCTTGTGTGGTATAACGTGCAATTCAGATGAGGCTGTAAATCAGTATCTTGTTCCATTTTTTGCAAATAAAGCCAGGTCCGTCTATGAACGAGGAATTATGAAGCTTACTGAAAGTAGGCAAAAGGTTATCAAACAAAATGGGTAATATATCATTGATCGATCTTTGTTCTTTATATAAATTAATGACCTTTGAAAAACATAGACAAAATACATCATGACTTTTCTGACAACCCAATATTTGATTGGCTACAGCTTAAGTAGTTGCCTTATCTCAGAAGTCCTAGATGGCTGTTTGTGATTGGTTGTCTTTAGGGTTTGACTTCTTGACCTTGAAGCATTTACAGGCTTGGGTTTTGGTTTGCTTACATAATGCTACTAAGATGGTTCCAATGGACCACCTCAGTCTAACAGCCTCCCTGTTTAATTAATTTAACAATTGCTATGTCTGGATTGCATTTTCTAAGAAAGAAGATATTATGTAGCTCATCATTCCAGATAGTTGACCTAAAACTCAGGGCTTTAAGAAAAAGTATAACTTAATTTGAAACACATAATATTTTTTTTTATTATGATCACTTGATTTTTTTTATTACCCAAGAGCTTAGATTTCTTTTTTTTTCAAAGATTTTTATTGGGGAATTGGGGTATGGGAACAGCACTGGGGGATTGGGGAAGGAGAACAGACAAGTTGCTGTCCTTTTGTTTTTCAGTCTAGTTGTGGAGGACGTTGCTTCACTGGCCCAAGTTGGCACCATCATTGCACTCTTCCCAGGTGAGGCAGATCAGTTGCCGGCTTCTGGATGGCCGCTCACACTGGCTGCTGGCCACTCATGCTGGCTGCTGGCTACACACGGTAGCCCATGGCAACCCACTGCAGCAGGGCTGCAGCCTACGCAGTCGCCGGCGACTCATGGCAGCCCAGCTCCAGGTTGAGCTGCTGTTCAGCATCTTAGCTGTAGAAGGCAGTGTCACTGGCCCTCATATGTGGGATCCGAACCAGGGCCCTCTGGCGTCCCAAGCCAGTTCTTAACCAACACGCCACTCGGCCGGCCCAACACATAAATATTTTTAAAGAGTGTATCAGGGGTTGATTTCAGCTGCGTGTAATAGAAACTTGACTACAGCAGCAGCTTAACCAAATAGGATTTTAATGTTTTCAAATAGGAAGAGCCTAGAAGCAGATAGGGTTGCCAGCTTTAGCAAATAAAAATACGGGACATCCAGTTAAATATGTCAGCTAAATGATTTTTTAATATACGTATGTCCCACACACAAATTAAACAGGGCAACCTGTATTTTATTTTGCAATCATAGAAGCAGGCTGTCCAGGCCTGGTGTAACTGCTCAAGGATGTATCAACAAGCTCCTTCTAGCATCCTATCCTTTTTTTGTGGCTTTTGTCTTCGTGGTTGAAAGATGGATGCTGTACACCAAGGTATCAAATTTCTGTTCTAGGCAGGATGAATTGGGGAAAGAGAAATGGGAAAACAATAGTCTTCTCATTCAATACAATTTTGCAATGAGGATTTGTCTTTGATCTAAGTATATTATGTGTGTGGTTTTCTTACCAAGATATAATTAACTAACACTGGACATCGTCACCTCTCACAACCTCTTCAAACAATTAGCATCAAATTATTTCTTTTCTTGTGGAAATTATAAAGGAAATCACTAACAAATGCTATCCAATTACAAATTCTTTTTTTCTACTTAGTAGTGATCTTACAAACACAATTGGTTCTTTTTTTATGGTTAAATCAGCAGGAGTTTCACAATTTTGATGAGACATTTTCTGTCAATAACTAAACCAGTTGTTTATCTAATTTGGGACTATCAAAAGCAGTATCATGTGGGGACTTTACCAGTTTCATTTTTCTGTACCAGTAGAAAAGTATCTATAAAATAAGAATATAATTTTCACTATGACTGATGCATTTCTAGTAATTATGACTATAAAGATGAAGTCTCAAAACAGTAGAAATTTAGTTTTACCAAGCTTTTTTTCATTTTGTTTTGCTTTTACAACTTGGCTAGCTGTCTATCTTTATTAAGGTAATACCTATTTGATTTCTAGTTAAAATAAAAAGATTCATGTCCACCTGAATAAGCAGCATAATTGTTTTGTTAGGAAGTAATGAAAATGAACATTTCCTCAATTTCTTGGAGTGGGATAGTTTTTACAAGCTCTACAGAAGATGTTGTTCAGATAAGGTCACACCAAATAGAAGTTTTGCTCATTGAATTAAAAATAGATCAGCTCAGTGACTCAGCAGGTAGCTTCAGCTGCCTACTAAGAACATCCTAATTCTTCCTTGTTCTACATCACAGTGAAGTACTCATGTGGCTTTATGGGGATTAGCTTGTTCAGCTATTAGAAATAAGATCACAGTATATCTAGGACATTCTGTGAGATACAAGGCCCTAAGAGTATTATGGGTCAACTTCTGGTTAAGCATATGTAAACACATATTGAACATAACTATTTAAATATCTTTTACTGAGAGTATTATGGGTCAAATTCTGGTTAAGTGTAAGTAAGCACGTATTTGAAGATTTAAGTTCCTTTCAATAAATTTATAGTATGTGGCTAACTTGAATGTGTGTGGTAGAATCAGGCTATAGAGAGCGCTGGACTATGCTCTGATTCTAAAGCAATGCCTGTTTCATTATGCCCTGAGCCTTCCTACCTGACTTCCTGTCCCCCTGCCAATGGGAAGCCTGAGGGGGCCTGTATTTATTTATTTTCTTCAGGGGACCTTTAATGTCTTTCCCTTTTTTATTACTCACATTCAGGCAGTGGTCAGGTCACCTTCATCCCCAGAACAATCAGGGATGGTCTTACCAATGGAGTTGATAGTTCTCCTGAAAGGAGACATGAGGAATAGAAGGCACACCTTCCCCAAAAATGTCTCTCTCCAAATTACTGGCTATCAATAGGTAAACTTCAAACTAATGTCTTCCATTAACATATATTAATATAGATGGCATCCATCCACTTGAAAAGCATCCTTGTATAGCCAACATATATTAGGTGCTGGAGAAACAAAGATACATAAAAACTAGGTCTTGACACTCGAAGGGCTCCATTAAGCTCCTGATTTATCAGATCCCTGAGTAAATAAATTGGTAAGTTATGATGTGAAAAAAAGGACAAATACAAAGGTGAGACAGGGAACTTCATTCCTTCTAAAGCTGTTAATTGATAGCAAAAAGTTAAGGAAAACTTCATTGATAAAGACTTAAAGTAAGATCCCTGCTAGTAATACATGCATTTTAACACAGGAGTTGGGGAAGCTCTTAGGTGGTTTAAATCAGACCACTAAATGCCAATCTAATGCCAACCTCTAAGGTTAACTTAAAAGGTGTTACATTAATTAAACAAAGAGGCCATTAGACTGAGGTGGCTAATGCTGTGGCAGCCTCTATAAGCAAACTAAAATCTAAGCCTGTAAATACCTCAAGGTTATGAAATTGAAACCTAAGGACAACCAATCACAAACAGCCATCTAGGCTCTTAGCTATAGCCAATCAATAATTTCCTTACTCAGCTTCCTCCTTTTCTCTATAAAAGTCTCTCCCCAACATCCTACCACTTCCAATTTTGTGCTGCCCAATTCAAATCAATTTTTGCTCAAATGAACTCTCAAAAATTTTAATATGCCTGTTTATTTTTAAAAAGATTTTATTGGGGAATTGGGGGGAGGGGAACAGCATTGGGGAATCGGGAAAGGGGAACAGACAAGTTGCTATCCTTTTGTTCTTCAGTCTAGTTGTGGAGGATGTCGCTTCACTGCCCCATGTTGGTATCATCATTGCGCTCTTCCCAGGTGAGGTGGTAACTCGCCGGCCATTGGACAGCCGCTCACTGTGGCTCACGGGCAGCTCTTGAAAACTCACGCCCACTGCCGGCCACCCCATTGCAGCCTACGCCATCGCCGGCGACTCATGGCAGCCCAGCTCTAGGTCAAGCTGTTGTTCACCATCTTAGCTGTAGAGGGCACAGCGTCACTGACCTTCATGTGGGATCCGAACCTGGGCCCTGCTGCTCAGAGCTGGTGTCCCAAGCCAACTCCTAACCAAAGCGCCACTCAGCTGGCCCCCTATTTATTTATTTATTTATTTATTTATTCATTCATTCATTTATTTATTTATTAACAAATCTTAGTATCTCAGTTCTTTGTCCTAGGCTTCATAATTTAACTTATTTCATTGTGTGTTAGTTATCCATGTAAATGGCTTTCCATTCATTTGTTCAGAATGAATGACATTTTTTTTGTCAATTATTAATCCCAATCGGGGCATTAAAAAAAAATATTTACACTTCCCCTAAGAGTAGAGCTGAGTGTAAAAAAAAAAAAGAAAAAAAAATACATTGATGATTTTCTAAACATTATTTTAAAGTTTATCTATCTAGTTTGTTGGGAAGCCAGTATTAAGACAGACTTGAATATATCCTCTACTCACATGTTCCTCAGAACATGATTGTTCATAACCTCCAAGAGGCAGAGACTTATCTGCTGTTTTGGGGCCCCAGCACATGGCTCCTGACTGACACTGGTCTGATGGTCAATGAACTGAACCCCAACAGTTTAACAGGTTGCTGATCCCAAGTACTTGGAACTGAAAACTGTCAATCATTTCACAATATTTACTGAATCTTTCTTTTTGGCAAAAAAAAATTGTGTTTATGTAGAATTTATATCAGTCCAAAAAAATGACTTGAAAAAATTTACAAAGCCACATAAAAATAAGTATAAATAAATGGAGTGAAAATACAGTGCATAAAATCAGTCCTAGAATATGTACTGATCTTCTTAAATGCTGGAACAAATGTGAGGGCAAATACAAATATTCTCCTAGCTGTAAATGAGCCAAGAGACTTTTCTTCTGTCTTTTCTTTCTGAATTTCTTTCTCTGACCTTTTCAGATGTATGTACATCTTTTTTAAATGACTAAATAAGCCCCTGGTCAGTCACAACTCAGGAATGTTTCCTCAAGGGCCTCGGAGCCATGTCTTTGAAGTATAATCACCAAGGAAGATAAAACTCAATCTCCTAGTTTCCTGGGAGGAGCTGGGTCTGACATGTCACCTAACTCCAAATTGCAAAACCTATCTAATGGATTGGATGGGTGTATCCACGTAGCTATATAAAGGAGGGAGATTCTTTTCTATCTTTGCAATGCATCATGGGTTACCTGTGTTGAGCATTGAAATTTGGTTTAATGCTTATTCAAATTTACAATTTCTTATTTTTCTACAATTGTGGAGAATTTTTCTGGGTGGAGAGGAGATTTTGTTTTTAATTATACTGCCCCAACACAAGCATGGGCTGAGTTTTCTGGCAACTGAGATACTGCTACCCAGTAGGTTTCAATCATGACATTAATCCTGTTTACTTTGAGTTATGGAGAATCAGTGCAGCACAGTGGTCAAGGGTATAAACTCTAGAGTTAAAATGCTTGCCTTCAGATCCTGGCTCTGTGATTCACCAGCAGTGGGACCTTGGGCCAGTCAATTGGAAAGCACACTGAATGCCCCCCAAGTCTAAATTTCCTCATCAACTTTCTAAGCCTCAGTTTCCTCATCTCTAAAACTGTGAACAATGAATCAGCTCTACTTGAACCTCATGGGATGGTCCCCCACAACAAAGACACTGTGGCTGGAAGAAGTAGAATGGAATGCTAGGCAGGCCATAGCAGTTGGTGTCCAGACCATTGTTAATCTACTGCTGGATGCTAAATTCCTTGAAGGATGGGGCTGTGTCTCGCTTTATGGCTTCAGTGCCCAACACACTAAGTACCTAATGCTTACGGGTTGCTCAATAAATGTTTGGTGAATGAATAAATCTCATAAGCAAGGTTTCAGAGGTCACAAAGCTGAAACAAGGCATATAGTGAGTAACAGTGGGAAATACTGAGATATAAGTTAGGACCATGTAGGAGGGAGGCTTAAATGGTAAGCTGAAGAATTTATGCATGACTCTGTAAGCAGTAGGGAACATCTCAAAGTTAATGGTCAGGGGGCTTGCCGAGTGGCGCGTTGGTTAAGAGTTGGCTTGGGCCGCCAGCTCTGAGCAGCAGGGCCCTGGTTCGGATCTCACATGAGAGCCAGTGACGCTGTACCCTCTACAGCTAAGATGGTGAACAACAGCTCGACCTGGAGTTGGGCTGCCTGAGTCACCGGCAACAGCATAGGCTGCAGTGGGACTGCAGGCAGCAGGCGTGAGCTTTTGTGAGCTGCCATGAGAAGCCGTGAGTGGCTGTCCAATGGCTGGCGAGTAACTGCCTCACCCGGGAAGAGCACAATGATAATACCAACATGGGCCAATGAAGCGATGTCCTCCGCTAGACTGAAGAACAAAAGGATGGCAACTTGTCTGTTCCCCTTCCTCGATTCCCCAACACTGTTTCCCATCCCCAACTCCCCAATAAAATCTTAAAAAAAAAAAAAGAAAAAAAAAAGTTAATGGGCAGGGAAAGAATATGATCAGAGCTAAACCTTAAGAAAAGTAAAGCAATAGCTATGTCTTGAATGAATTGGTGGTGGGACTCCCAGTAGATGGCAAGATGTTTCTACTAGAAGGGTATGGCAGTCCTTTAGGTTAAAGCAGTGGTTCTCAATTGGGGGTGATTTTGTCCCTCTGGGGACATTTGGCAATGTCTGGAAACATATTTGATTTTTATAACTGAGGGGTATTACTGGCATCTAGTGAGCAGAGGCCAGGGATACTGCTAAGCATCCTAAAGTGCACAGGACAGCCCCTAGACAGAAAATTATCCTGTCTAAAATGTATTCTCTTGAGAAACTTCGCATTAGAGGTGATTAGAAAAGATAAACAGAAGGAAAAGAATGGGGCAGACGTGAGTGGCACTGTGGAAGTGGAATACACAGAATTTTGCAAGTGACTGAATCTATAGAGCAGAAGAGAAGGAGGGATTTAAAAAAAAAAATTCCAAAGTTTAAAGCTAGTATGTCAGAGGGGTAGTAGATGGGGGGTAGTAGATGATAACTGAGAAGATGATGATGTCAGGAACAGAAACAGAGAAGTCAGAAGGAGGGCCAAAGTTTAAGCAGGAATGACGAATTTGTTTTGACTATGAGATGTTATCTGGATACCTTAGCACAATTCTGGAGGCAGTTAAAAATGTACTTGTTGAGACTAGTAAGAAGCCTAAGACCAGAGATAAAGATTTTAGGAGACATTTGCATTGAGTTATTGGTTCAAGGAAGGGGAGCAGATGAGTTTTAGGAGACAAGGTCTGAGAACAGAATTTTGTTAGAGTAGGAGAAAAATGCAAAGATATATTATTATAAGACTTAGTGCCTTTTATAAAATCATGTTATTTTTCAGACTATTTCTCCCCTTCAATTAATTTCCCTTGACAAATCCAACATATTAATTAGAGTACCTGGAAGTAAATCTTTCCTGTTTCTAAACTCTTGTTAAATCCATATCAAAGAGCCTCTTGTTTTCTGGTTTTTAAATAACTTTTATTAAATTCCTCAAATCCTCTTATAAATCCCAAACATACTCTCACGCTTGGCTTATTAGAACAGCATTTTTAAAGCATTCCTTTCCTTTTATTTTGTAACTATCTTTAGCATTTAAGAATTATTGAGAAATTATTTTCAAGATCGGCCTTCTGCAAAATTGTGAAGTAGGTGATTTGATTTCACAGCATAGAGGACAAAAGTGTGCGCATGAGTTTATATCCCAGCTCTGCCACTAGTAAGCTATGTAACCTCTGGAAAATTTATCTCTCTCCCTTTCATTTTTAAAAGCTTTTATTGAATTATACCATACCTACAAAAAGCTGCATGAGTTTTGTTAGAAACTAACAAACATTTAAGGTGGTGGCTGCCCTCAGACCTATCTCAGTATAGTTGACTGCCCATACCTTCAGTGTCAATTCCTAGGCACAATTCAGGAGTATTACAGATTTTTAAAATTTTCCAAAGTTTTCATTTTAAAAAATGTCAAACCTACAAAAAGTTGAAAAAAAAATAGTATAATGAGTACTCATATATCCTCAACTAGATTCACCTATCAGCAACTTTTGTGACATTTGCTTGCTCTATTTGTGTCTGTCTACCTACCTACCTCCCTATCTTTATTTTTTTGCTAAGTCACATGAAAGTTCATTAGCGATGTCGTGAAACTTTACCCCTCAATACTCAGTATATCTATCTCCAAAGAATGAGGACATTCTGCTATATAACTACAATTTTATCTCACTCTAGAAATTTAACACTGATACAGTGTATTATCTAATACATTTGCAAAATTTTAAGATTGTTCCCCAAATGACCTTTAAAAGAGTTTGTTTGTTTGTTTTATAAAGCTGGGGTTTAATCAAGGTACATTTCTAGTCTACTTTAATTTAGAAAAGTCCTTTGCATTCTTTGGTCTTTTATGACACTAATAATATTTGGAAATATAACATATAATATTTGGAAATATATGATATAATTTGGAAATCTAATATATAATATTTTTCAAATCATATTTAGAAAATCACAAGCAAGGTGTTTTGTAGACTGTCTCACAACCTAGAATTGCCTGATTGTTCCCCCGGATTAGTTTTGGGTTACATATTTTCACAAAACTACTACACAGATGATGCTGTGTCTTTTCCATTGTATCACTTCAGGAGACACATAATATCAGTGTGTCCCATTCCTAGTGATAATACCTTGATCACTTAGTTAACCAGATTCCTCCTTTGTGAAAGTAGCTTTTCCCCTTTTTAGTTAATAAGTAATCCATGGGGTGATACTTTGAAAACATGTAACTAGCCTCTATTGTGATCTTGGAGTTCTTATCTGGCCTAGCCTTCTGGAGTTCTTGCCAATTTATTGACTATGGTTCACAAGAATTTTTTTTTTAATTGAGTTAGCCAGAAGTGGCTTCTGTTATTTTCCACCAAATACCCTGACCCCCTATAATGTGAGAAAGCATTGTGTAAAATTCTCACCTCATCAAGGTAAAGCTAGATATTATCTTCAGGGTTTCTAGAGTCAGAGTGTTGTATGATACACCACACAAAGGCCCATCTATATGGGACCTCCAGAGTTATTCAGGTGACATGTAGAAAAATAGTTTTCATCAATATGTGTAACTGGTGGGCCCTGGGCAGGCTTGCTTAGCTCAGTCCCTCGTAGGCCTCATACATAAATGATATACATTCCTAGGGACTGATCATTGTTGCAATGAGACTATGTTGACTGTGATGTTTGGTCATTATTATAAAGCTGTGGACAATGTAGCAAAGCAGAACCAGTGACACACTAAAACCCTCTATTTAAGTCCCACTTGCTAGATGGATGACCTGGCTTGCTAAAGGCAGATATTGCAACCCCATTAGGTAATTGTGCTGGCGTTTTAAGGTGACTCGCGTTGTATTTGTTAATATAATAACTGTTGTAACAGAAAAACTCTAAAATCTCAATGGCTTAATGTAATAGAAGTTTAATTTCTCTCTCGGTCAAATTCCAATTGATGTTTGGTGAATGGCCTTTGTACAGTAACTCAGAGCCTCAGATTTCTTCCATTTTATAGTCCGCCATCTTCTGGAGCATTGGAGTCCTGTGTTCCCATGGCGGAAGAGAGAGAGATCATACAGAATTTTGGTTTTGGTTTTAGAATTTCATGGTTCTTTTAAATTAATTTTCAATACACAGCAAGAAGCAAGAAAAAAGACAATGAGGTAGGTAGCCAGAGTTAAGATAAGGTGGATAGCGAGCACAGTGGATAGACCACTTGAATTCTGTGTTATGCAGTGTTCATATGTCCTATATCTTTTTTCCACATCAACTTACCTTGCTGGTGGTCTGGTTGAGCAAAGGCTTAGTGGATCAAAAGAGTCTACACGCGAGGGCAGCCAGTTAGCTCAGTTGGTTAAAGCGCAGTGCTCGTAACACCGAGGTTGCCGGTTCAATCCCCACATGGGCCACTGAGATGCGCCCTCCACAACTAGTTTGAAATGAAACACCTGCTTGACTTGGAGCTGATGAGTCCTGGAAAAACACTTTGTTCCCCAATTGAAAAAAAAAATCTAAAAAAATAAAATAAAATAAAATCTTTAAAACCAAAAAAAAAAAAAGAGTCTACACGCTATGTATATTGGAGAGAAGCAGAGGCAGGTATGCCTGGCCAATAGCTGTAGCTCACTAACCACTATGCAGCAGGGTTTTATAGGCCAGGCTGCATATCACTCTGCCCACATTTCATTGGCCACAACTTACACCACATGTGTCTGTAAGAGAGGCTAGGAAATACGGTGTAGGAGCACCGATACAGATCTGGGGAGCAGCCAATCCTTCTCTCCCACAGAGGCTGTGAGAGGCTTGGCAAACCTGTGAAGCTGAGAGGGACCGGATATACTAAAGAAGTTGCAGTTACTAAACACCTCCAGCCTGACAGTGTCTGTGTTTTGGGGGCTGGCTTGGCCTCACTGCTGTAAACTTTTACTTGTATTAAATGTATGTTGATGAGCAGTATATTTCATTGAGACCTCCAACTCACACTCCTCTGTGGGGTTACTTCAATAGCTTAGAAGCACTACCACCACTTTTTCAATGTTTTCCTTAGAAAGGTTAAAGGCATCTATAGCTAGCGGCCTAATTGGAAAGAGTGTATGATCAGTTTTATGAAGAAGCTGAGCTCGGCGATGTGCAAGTGTGAAAGTAACCCTATTCATCATCACCAGTTCCAGGTACATGTCCCTACTTGGGTGAAAACTCAGGCATTATACCCAGTTACTCCAAGACAACAAAAAGGCCTTTGGTTTCTTTCAAATGTGAAGGGGTCTTGTCCAGACGGGTGTGTGCCCAGGAGGAAAGTGACACAGGTTTGTGATTAGACAAAATGCTGTGAGAGGCTTGGTAAGCCTCCACTTGAGGTTTTACCTTGAATGAATTACTGAAAAATAAATGTTAAATGTGTTGTTCACTGCATGTCACAAGGAAGCCTACAAGGCTTAAAATGAAGTGAAAGCAGGAATTCTAAGAGATAGAATGAGCGCCAAAGCTGGCTTACCCCTAGGATTTCTGAAGAACCCTGGTGACCTTGAGCCTCCACTTTGATGTCTTCCCAGTTTGGGGGACAGGAGATAATGCCTAAAGCCTACCTAAATAGAGAGTCTACTCGAAGGCCTCCATACAACTGGAACCCAAAAGATTTCCAAAGAGAAATACACTTATTATTCAGAAGTGGACAGCAAGAAAGCTTGTCTGTCTTGAACTTGACTCTGGGTGTGAATAATAACATGAAAAATCTTCCCTGATCATTAATAACACAAGCTGGGCTCCAGGTGGATTTTTCAGTCCAAAAGCATTCTCCTTGTGAGGTTTGAGAACCACAAACAATCACTGAACTTGAAGTTGTCTCAGGTTGGTAGTTCCCCCAGGCAGCCAGCAGGGAGAATGCAGTTTCAGCTGGACCTCAAAGAAATGCCACAGATAAAATGCCAAGGCCAATGATTCAGCTCACAGGGAAAGATCTAACAACACAAGGAAATAAGGCACTTGAAGCAAGAGTTAGCAGAAACCAAGCAGAAGCATCAGATCTGCAAAGACTTCAGAGACTGCTGTAGTCAGACCCAACATAACAGTGCTATATATTTAACAGATTTAAAAAAATAAAAGAGTGGCTTGAAAATATGAACAAGGAGCAAAGGGCTATAAAAATGGTGAAGCAGATACATAAAGGTGCCAAACAATTTCTGGAGATGACTGTTTTCATAATTGAAGTTGAAAACTCCATAGATGAATTAAGCATCAAAATAGAAACAACTGAGGGGGAGAATTTGTAGACTAGTCCAGTCCAGGCTTGTAATCACATAACTCCAGTCTCATCAAGGACAATTTCAAAATTCCACATGTGTTCAAAGCTAAACCTTCAGTGCTTCCCCAGCTCAGGCCTGCTTCAGGCCTCAGAGCCCATGGTGGGGGAGGTGCCCTGTCAGCTGCTTCTCTCCTCCCACGCTGCCTCCCCCTCTTCTTAGGGCTGTTTCTGACCTCTCTGCCCTGTGCCAAGGGGGAAAGAGGATTAGGGGAAAAGGGAAACCGTCTTGTATGCCTGGTACTGTGTCATCTGGCGTCAGTGCCCTCTGGGTATGGAGACTGTCCAAAGCTGAATCTTTCCAGATTTTTTCCCAGAAGTCTCCTCTCCCTCCACATATTGTAGCTCCCTGATACAAACAACACGTCTCTGGCTGTCAGCTTTTGATAACTTCCTCAAACCTGGGCTTCTTGTGTTTCCTTCACCCATTGTGGGGGCAAAAAGGCAAGATTTTTTCCAGATGATCCCAGACCAGTGCTTTTTATGGATTCCACTTTGTTGCCTGGGACACACTCCCCTTTGCCTCCTGTAATTAAAAGTCCCATTTGCACCCAGTGTGGCCCTGCAAGCAGGTGAAGCTTCAGCCATACTCTCTAGCATTTGTACTTGGCAACGTCAAACGCATGTCTTTCTTTCTAAAACTCTAAGGGACAAATTCTGGGGAGTCTCCTCGACTCTCCTCTAACTTGGCTTGAGGTGAAGGGGAGCACACTCCTCCCTGACCCCATGTGAAGGTGGAGGGAGGAAAAAGCACTTTCCAAAGAAATCCTTACCCACCCATTTTTCTGCCTCAGCCTCCTCATACTTTCAAGGTCAGTGGTGGGTTCATGAAATTCAGAAATCTTCGCACATTCTTAGCAGAGCCAGAGTGAGTTGGGAGTGCTTGTCAACCATGGTATTGGTTTTAGTTTTGGAGGCCTGGCCAAAATGGAGGGAAAAGTGTCATTTGAACATCTTGTTCCATTGGATTTTTATCCCAAATTATTGAAATCGTTTGATTTTTACATGAAATGGAAAAATGCAAATAAGATGCTATGATTTCTTTAATGTCAAAAATTCAAGGCTGAAAATGCAAACCACAGAGGAGGAACAGATATTCGCAATGCATTTTACAAAAGGTGACGCATATCACTCAGAATACATAAGGAATTTTCACAAATCAGTAGAAAAATGGAACAAAAAAACTTAAACAGGCTCTTCACAAAAGAGGATATCCAAATGACCAGTAAACATAAAAATGTGCTCAAGCTCATTAGTTATCAGGGAAAAGCAAATTAAAACTACAATGATATATATTATACCATTACACACTCACCAAAATGGTTAAAATTAAAAACAGAAAATACCTAATAGTGATGAGAATATAGAGAAGCCAAAATTTTCCTATACCAGTGGATGCTCATGAACGCAGCATCATTCATTATCGCCCCAACCAGAAAACAACCCCAACATCTAGAGATAATAGAATGGGCGCATGAATTGTGGTATATTCATAAAATAGAATACTGTGCAGGTATAGAAATGCATGAACTACTGTCACACACAACAAGGTAGACAAATCTCACGTGACTAGAAGAAGTTGAACACAAAGGTATCTCTACTGCATGATTACATTTATATAAAGTTTGAAAACAGGCAAATCTATGTTGTTAAAAGTCAACAGAGTGATTTTGTTTTGGAAAGGGAGAGGGAGTAGTGATGGGGCGGAGTCAGAAAAGGATCTGTGGGGGTTTGTCATATCCTGTTTCAAGCCCCACTGGTGATTACATGGTGTGTTCACTTTGTAATAATTCATTGAGCTGTCTGTACACTTATGATTTGTGCACTTTTCTCTGCCCATTTTACACTTTGATAGAAAAGGGAGTTTTTAAAGGGAAAATAAAACAAACAAACAAAAAGCAATTTAAAAAAGCCCAGCTATAAGAAGGCAAAGACCAAATATGGGTCAGAAATCTATAAAGAACACTGATTTTGAGTCTGTATTGTATCTTCACTACATTAATGATACTGAACCAATCACCTGATCTCCTTGAGCCTTAGTTTATTTATGAAAGAGGCATGATATAATAATACTTCCTCAGAAGATTGTTATGAAATGTCAGATGAGAGAGTGTGTGTAAATGGGCTTTGAAAATGGTAATAAGCATCAGTTATAATAATATACATGTATTAGATGATAAAACATTTTCAAGACCAATTTTTCTTCATAAATTGTTCTCTTTCAAGAAATCATATAACACCCAATGAAGAATCAGGTAACAGAGGCCTCCCATACTATCCCCATGAGTCACCAACAGATGGGCCGTATAGCCACACAGATATGTGAGTCTACAAGATAAATTTAGAAGCTTTTCATGGCAACAAAATATTGGCCTCTTAACATGACTGACTCGTCTCAATGGACAAGTGTAAGAAAGACTCTTCCTTACTTTTAATCTGGATGTCTCCATTACAGCTATTTTGGTGGCAAATAACAGAAACCAGCTCAAGCTAATTTAAGCAAAAAAGAATGTGGAAATGTGTCACAGAACTCCAAGGGCAGTAGAGTAGTTGGGCTTCTAGAATCAGAAACTATTCGGCCTTACAGGACCAGGCCGAGCTGGTTCCCTTGTCTCTGTCCTGCTTCTCTAAGGGTATCTGCTTCATTCTTCTCTCCAAGCAGTCTGGCTCTCCACCCTTCCTTGGACACAGAATGGGGAACAATGGTCCCGAAACAGTTCTGCGTTGACAGCCTTTCCTCTCAAAAGACCAGCCTAGCCTGATGAGCGGCTTCTTGGCCTCAAATCAAATTTCTCAGGAGAAAACCAGTTTGACTTGGCTTGGGAAGGGTGATCACCCTGATTTGGTTAGCGGGCCAGAGGTGCAGTGTCATTTAGTACAAATGTGTCTGTTGAGGGCCCACCCCCCACTGGATTAAGGATAAAACTCCTCAGAGGAAGGGGGTAATGAGCTGGGAAAACACCCATAAAAGCTTTTGTTGCAATTTCCTGTAGATTTTAACTGCGGTTGTTTCATTAATCAGGTTGCCTGCCTCCTGCCTTTCCTCTTTTTTGAGAGTTGTTCCCACAACCCTGCTGAGAATGGATACCCAACCACATGACTCTTGGTATCCAGGTGACAACTGATTGGACCAGGGACGACTATCTGGCCCATTACAAACCAATCATAATTTCCTGTCAAAATTTGGAAATGAAATGTAAAGGCTGGGTCAGTTACTCATGGGTGTTGGACTTGTAAGACCGTGGAAGGTTAGCTAATGCTGGAGTAGCCATGCCTACGCCTACACAGTGGGAAGGAATACAAGCAGCTGGATGGAGAAATGGTAAAGAGAGACCATGCTGGCTTTTAGAAAAAGACACAAAGACACTGGCTGGTTTCTGACATTCCAGTTCCCAGGTTGAGTTCCATGCGGTCTTAATCACAAATCTGCAGTTGGGCTCCAGGAAATCACCCTGTCTGCTTATTATAGATACTCAGCTAAGCCGACTTGAGGAGATTTATGTCCATTGTAACCAGAGGATCTGAATCAGTTTAAAAACATCAGTGCCTACCCAGTGAGTGTCCTTTCTACCCCAAACACATGAAGATTTTTTGTGTTGCACTCTGCCCACAGTTGTACAAAACCAATGGCTATTTTTAGATTTCCCACCCAGACATTACTTAGTGCCTATAAGGTTAAGCATAAAAAGTATTAACAAAGAAATATGACACACAGTCCTAGCCTCAGAGACTACAATCTAGTTGAGAAGAGAATACATAGCACACCTAAAATAGTTAGAAATGAGCACAAAACATTATGTCAATAAGTATTAAATTGCATGGCACAGAAACATTACTACTGTACTGGAAAGAGAGCGAGCAATGTCCATGAGTCTGTAACGGGCAGAGATGAGACAGAAGGGGGAAGGGCTCTTCAGTGAGCAAACAAGCGACTGGAGAAGAGAGTTCACATCGCTAATTCGTAGGAAATTTGGTTAAAAATAGTTCTCTTGTTTCTGATCACTAACATCTAGTTGGTGGTGAGTTCTCTTGTAATGTTGGGAAATTATGAGAGCACACTGCTTTCATTGAAGTTGTCAACTTTATATAATCTTATAGCATTTTCAATGCAGGCTACTTTCACTCACTTGAGCTTGATAGAGGATTAGATTTCCTGGGGCCAATGAGCTGTTTGTCCTACTCGATGAAGTATTTTGCAACATTCATAATCATATCTCAAGTTGGTTGAAGTACGTTGGCCTGCGTGATGGTGATTAATAGCAAACAAACCATAATACAGCCGTCTAAATATGAATAAGCATGTGCATATTCGTGCAGCAATTTAAATTCACAAAATGCTTTACTTTATAATATAATCAATCACCCTACATAAGTAAATAAAAGTAATACTAGGAAGCCACAGTGAAAGAAAACTGTTACAGTAGTTGTGTATAATCTTCTGAACTATATATATATATATATATATATATATATATATATTCAGAGAAAGAAACACAACCATATGAGCATTCTATATGAGTTATAATTATGAAATTATTATAATTCCAGAATTGACCTATATAATTAATGAATAATGACCTTTATTTGGAGTTATCTTGTCATAGAGTGCATGAACTTTGTGTTAACAAAACCATCAAAATTGTTCTTCTATGTGGGTAGATGACTGCTATAACATAGTTTGAAAATTATATTTATTGTTGATGATCAATTGTGTTCCAGAACAATACAACAAAAGCTATGATTTAAAAGATGGCTCTTTCCCCCCCTCTAAAGATATTAACTGTGTCAAATTGAACTTTAAAGTATATTGATGAATACAAGAGAAATCTAAGTAGAGAATTTTCACAATACATTCTATCCATTCTGTATCTTTTTAAAAATGATACTCTGAAAAGGATAATTTTCTTTTAATCCTTAATGCCTTATTTGATCTTTCCACTTCAAAGATATTAGCTTTTCATTTAATTATTTTTTTTACAAAATTATAATTTTATGTACTATGTATCTCTTTAATTTTTTTGAACAAACACTTATCAAAGATTTATTGATTCATTAATAAGAGAACTAGCAAGATGGTAAACTTGTTCAAAATGTATCTCTTTAATTTTAAAGGTAGCTCTATTAGAACTGTGTCCAGACTTCATGCAAGTAATTTGAAATTGTATTCTATTATTTTTTCAATGTTATATTTTAAAGAGAATGCTGGCAGAAATATAATCTAAGGAAAACTAAAAACATTTAGATTAAATGTTAATTTAAAATAGTAATGAGTTGTCTTAAATTAGTTTTAGAAGGGCTTTTTAGAATTCATTTTACATGATAATATCAAAATGAAAGTGCACAGATATTACTTTCAAAACACAGCCCCAAAGCAAAGCAAGCTAAAATGTAGAGTAAAACTTCGGTTTGGACTTTATATTTTGCAATTGATGTGTCAATAAAATGTTCAAAGAATGCATCATAGTTGGGAAGTTTATAAATCTGGAAATACCCCATTCTTACACAAAAAAAATAGGAACTTAGGGGCAAAAACACAGAATTTATTAAGCTTCTGTGCTATGCTAGGCATACACATAATTACCTCACAGTAATCCTTACTCTGCAAAGTATGATCTCCCTCTTATCTGGCAGAAAATGAACCTCACAGCAGCTGCATAGCTTGCTCAAGAGGCCCTAGCTAGTGATTGCTGGAACCCATTTATTACCTAGTAAATTCACACTTTTCTCCCTTCAGTGGCTATCTTATTTGGAACCATATCAACTAGTGATTAGGTTAAATTTCAAAATCTCAGACTCTCAGAATAGGAACTTGTTTTTTTATAAACAAGGGAAAACTGAAAAATGTCTTTCCTATAGAGTTATTTAACATTATTAGAACTGTTTTTACAACTGCTTATCTCTTTAAGAAAATCAATGTCATAAAAAAAGGGGGACTAGGAGCGACTGGTTAGCTCAGGTGGTTAGAACGCAGGCTTATAACACCAAGGTTGCCAGTTCGATCCCCACATGGGCTAAGGAGCTGCTCCCTCCACAACTAGATTGAAACAACTACTTGACTTGGAGCTGATGGGTCCTGGAAAAACACACTGTTCCCCAATTTTAAAAGGGGGGGGTACCATTTTAGATTAAAAGCATGTAAAGAGATTGATGGGGTAGGTCTAAGACATGCTACCCCAAAATATGGAAAATTTTCCTCTCCTACAAAATGTAACAACCAAAATGCAACATGTAAAACTTTATTGGGTCCTGGTTAGGAAAAAAAAAACAGATATAAGAGATATCCTTGGGGAAATTTGGGGAAAACTGAATATGAACTGGATATTGAATGACATTATCAAAGTAATTATTGATTTTATTGGGTATGATAATGGTATGATAGTTTTGTAGCAGAAGCTTCCTATCCTTAGGGATGCATACTGATATATTTAAGGATTAAGTGTTATGTTATCTGCAACTTTTTAAAAATGACTCATGAACAATATAAAATATGTATAGATAGATCATTAGAGGGTGGTGGAATATATATGGTAAAATGGTAACAATTGTTGGACCTAGGTAGGGAATATACAGAACTTCATTGTAATTTTCTTTCAATTTCTTTCCACATAGAAATATGTTCCTTAAAAATTTGGGGAGATAAAAACCTAGTCTGTAAGCTTCGCTTAGCCTCAAGTTTTTTTAAGGACACTGCAAATTATCTAAATTAAATAGACAAACTTCTAACAAGTGTCCTACAAATTCAAATCCGTTTCATTCAGAAAGTGAGTCTTATTCATTTGTTGGGTATCTCCCCAGTTGAGAACATCCTATTTGTGTAATGCTGATTCAAAAGTGATGAAGACAAGGATCCAGTGTTTGGAATTAGGATTAGCGCATGTTAAGAAATTAGGATAATAAGCTAATCAACACATACTGGGGAATTTAAGAGTACTGGAACAGCTCTGAGAATTGCATACTATGGGAATTTGACCCTATCCTTTAAAAATGGGGAGGATTTGAACAGGAAGAACTAAAAAATTACAGTTGAATGGATCAAAATGAGTGAAGATGTGGAAGTGAGGATGACTTTAACATATTTTATAAATCAAAGAGACAAAACTGTCATCCTAAACTTCAGGAGATAACTCATATTTCTTCACTGGGTTAGTATAATTCCAGAATGAAAGTAAGACATGTGGGCAATGCAACTGTATTATAAGTAAATGCATGATTTCCTTTAAGTTTTTTATATATTGAAAATGGCTCTCAGGTTCCCTTGGTTACTTTTAAGCACCAGCAGAGGTGGTGAGACTTCAAGCTGCTAGCTACTAATTTAGGTAGGGGCTGGTAACTTTTATTGCTAGTGGGTATTAGATCCTTTAGGTGTGAGGAGATGATGATCTGGACCAATATGGTAGAAAGTAACTAGTGTCAGCTAATAAAATAGTCCTGATGTAAAGGCTAATATGGGCCCCTCTATGAGGGTCTCCAATGTATGAAGGAGATAAACAGATGATCTCTTTGCATGTTGTACTAATCACAGAGGCAGACCATGACCTCTGTGAAATCATTCTCAAAAGTATGGTCCCTAGTTCTTATAAGCATCTCGGCCAATTCCCAAAAAAAAATTCATTTTCACATGAAACTAAGGCTTACTTGAAACTGACTGAGTTATTAAGGGTTATGGAGTTCTGATATTCATAGACTAAAATTAGTAATTTGTTCAGTGAGGACTAATTCAGTGTTCTAGGAAGACAGGATGCACACAACGCTGCTGATAGCACATGAGCATATATGGTTGGTAGAAAATTCCATAATTTTCAGGACACTTTTATTACCAGTGCCTCATCAACATTGTTTTAGGTTGGTTATGGTTTTTAAAAGTTGCTGTTCTTACATTCTATACTCAGTTAAGCTTTATCATTATCAGTTTGCTCTGGGGTATCGATTAACTTACAACATGCAGTAGTATATATTTGCATTAATAATGTGCTAGCATGGCATTTTCCAATATTTAGACATTAGGATCTGTACCCATTGTTCAAACAATAAATAAGCCATACCAGAATTGCAAAAACAGATGCACACATAATCTCCCATAGTATGACACTTCATTGTTATTCCCAACTCTTTTTCCAGTGAGAATGAGTACATAGGAAAGTAAGTACAGGGTGTGATTTTTCTAGAGTTTTCTCTCCTGCCTAAAGCTGTCATTGGCAAAAATAGTTTGAGACCAGCTGCTCTGTTCTAATTACCTGCTATTAATAAATGCCTGAGCCTTTTCTTTTCTTTTTCTTTTTTTGGACAAAATAGTGATCTGAATTATACAAGGTAAATTTGACAAATATTATGATCTATTAAAATATCCATCTGTTTACACTTTTTCAGTAGAGTATAAAATTGTTTATCTGAGAAGCAAGACACTGATGGCATCCAGACAACAGAATTTTTCTAAAAGGATTATTTTAATGATCAACCACTTAAAAAATTAGCCCATCGATGTAATGTAAGAATTATTTGCTATAGCAGTGTTTAGAAGTGACAATATCTACTTAGGGTGCAAATTATGACTTAATTTTTCTGGGTAACTGTTTAAAAGTGTTAAATTGCAATTTTATATCTGCACATATGCTATATGAATATATAAAAAATATATATGAATGTTATTTACTATATGCATATAATGAATAAAATGGTAGAATGTCTTTTTTTTCTTTTATTATGCATTTTAAGATTCCTAAACTCCAGAAAATTCTTTGCTCTGGAACAGGTTAGGTAAAAAAAATTTAGGATGAGTGATTGCTCACGGTTCTGCATAATCCTAATTTACAACTGTTTATACCGTTTTAAGGAGAGACCTTAAAAGCTGCTGTTGATATGCTCAATGGTCTAAAATGGGCAGCCCAGATGTGTGTTTGGCCCATGCAACTTTTTAAATTTAATTCAGTTAATTTTTAATATTGAAAAGCTGGGAAATTTACGTAAAAATCCAGATGTGAGATTTCTTTTGAAGGGAAAAAAAAATGCCTTTGCCACACTGGGTCTATATTCACTACTCAGACAAAGTAGTGAATCAGCTGGTCCTTTAGCTCAGTACCTGTTATTCCCCGACACTGATACTGAGGATTAATTGGCATTTAATATCCTACTAGCACTGTATGTTTTTTATACTCACCATCCTCACTCTTTTACTTCCTGGCCTCTGTACGCATGTGAGTGTATGACATCTGAGTTAACTTAGGATCTTTATGGAATTTCACCTACAGCATTTTCATGTAAGCTCAGTCCCATACAAAAAAATAGGAGGGGGTTCCAATTTCAGTACACCCCTGTATTTTTAAGAAAATCCAACTGATATTGGTTTCTATTCTTGTATAATTTCATTTATTAGCTTATGATATTGCGCTTATTTAAAAATGTATTGCCTTAGTATTTCTCCAGCTATGCTCTGTGGAATGCCAGAAAATGGTGACTGGAAAACACATGCTTCTCTGGTCAATTAAGCTTGGGTAGCACTGAGTAGCAGAGTTCCCTTTTGATACTTAATGCATAGAAGCATACCGAAGGCTCTGAGAAGTCCTAAAGCCACTTTGTTTACTGGTTGATTAAATAAACAAACTTATTTGGCAGAAAAAGAATTTTTTCTCTTTCACTTGGAAAATGCCTCATCCATCCATTCATCCAACAAATGGAATGCCTACTATGTGCTAGACTCTGTGAACAAGACAGAGTTGGCCATGACCAATATTTTCACTTTATATCAGTCCCTCACTTATCATGAGAACTATTTTAGGGCATTAGCTGCACTACTTTTTTAAAAGATTTTATTGGGGGAATTCGGGGAGGGAACAGTGTTGGGGAATCAGGGAAGGGGAACAGACAAGTTGCTGTCCTTTTGTTCTTTAGTCTAGTTGTGGAGGAAATTGCTTCACTGGCCCATGTTGGTATTATCATTGCGTTCTTCCCGTGTGAGGCAGTCGCTTGCCAGCCATTGGATAGCGGCTCTTGGCAGCTCATGGCAGCTCTCGAAAGCGCACACCAGCTACCGGCCAGCCCCACTGCAGCCTACATTGTCACTGGCAACTCACGGCAGCCCAGCTCCAGGTCAAGCTGTTGTTCACCATCTTAGCTGTAGAGAGCGCAGCATCACTGGCCCATGTGGGATCCAAACTGGTGGCCCTGCTGCCCAGAGCTCATGCTCCCAAGCCAACTCTTAACCAACAAACCACTTAGCCAACTCTTAACTGCACTACTTTTTGTTTTGCCACTAATGGTAATTTTGTTAATGGAGAGAAGGAAAAAGAAGTTGGAAGAAAACACTGACAAAACTGCATAGAGATGGGGAATTATAAAAAAGACTGAATGGGGAAATTGTGATGCCTTGACAGAGGCAAGAAACATGAGCAAGCTTTGGGGAAATGAAATCTGATTTGTGGCATAGGTATCAATTAGGATGCTTTTGGCTGCAAATAATAGAAAATTCAACCAACGAGACATACGTAGTAAGGAAAATTATAGTCTCACTTAATGTGAAATTTATGGGTAGGGTGGTTCTAGGATTATTTAATTCAGTAGTATGATATCATTAATGATTAAGGCCCTTTTCAAATTTCCTCTCTTTATTGCATGGTGAGTTGGTCTTTGTCCTCAGGCTTGCCTTTTAATGGTCACAAGATGGCTGCCACAGCTCCAAGTATCACGTCCTTACAAAATAATAATAGCTAAAATTCACATAGCAATAGCTAAAATTCACATAGCACTTTTGATAAGCCAGACACTGTTCTAAGCACATGACATATATTAGTTCCTTTGTTCCTTAGAACAACCCCCACAAATTGGTTCTATCATCCCCATCTTATAGATATAAATACTGAAGTACAGGGAAGTTAAGTAACTTTCTCAGAGTCAACTTGCTAGTGAGTGGCATCGTGGAGATACACCTGTAGGGAGTCTGGCTCCAAGAAAGGAAGAATTTCCTTTCTCACATTCCTTTATAAGGATCTTTAGAATCCCCTACTTCCTGCATATTTTCCCTCAAGTATCATTAGCCTGATTTTCATCACGTGCATATTCTTAAACTAATCACCCAAAAGGGGGAATGAAATTATCATGGATAGTTTAGCCAGTGGTTCTCAACCTGTGGGTCACGACCCCTTTGGGGGTCGAACGACCCTTTCATAGGGGTCGCCTAAGACCATCGGAAAACAAAAAGATATCTACATTACGATTCATAACAGTAACAAAATTACAGTTATAGAGTAGTAACGAAAATAATTTTGTGGTTGGGGGTCACCACAACATGAGGAACTGTATTAAGGGTCCGCGGCATTAGGAAGGTTGAGAACCGCTGGTTTAGACTAATCTAGATTAATCTCTGGGGCTGGAGAGGAACTTAACCTACCCCCATACATCAACTAAATGAGGTTCTATAGCAGGACACAAGATTGAGGGGAAGCTTCTGGGAAGGCAACCAACAGTGTCTGTTACAGACAGAAGTGCCATGGGACCTTGACATGGACAGAGCCAGTAGGCACCTGAGGCCACATCAAAGGATGGGGCTGGTGCTCCACACTTGGAACTGCGATGCATTGAGGGAGTAGTTGGAGTTGTGAAAATGGGGCACATTTCCAGGGAAGATGGTAGAGAAATCAGAGGGCTAGAAACTGAACCTTAAAAAAATTAAGGAGAGGGATGATTGAAGCAATATAGTCAAAATGTTGAGAACTGTTTAAGCTGTGTGATAGGTACTTGGGGTTTACTATATATTTGAAAATTTCTCTAATAAAAAATTTTGAAAAACAAATCAATATCCAACCACAGAGCCTCTGGAAACTCTCACTATGTAGGAGCTCCCTGTCCTTGTTTCCCCAACCTCTCTCCAGCCCTGTACCTTAACCCTTGTCTAAGGTTTGAACCCACTCCCACACTTTGAGACCAAGTTTGGGTACCAGATAGGGAGGATATAAGAGGCCCTGGTTTGGCTTCTCACTTGTTCCATTTATAGCTATTTTTGTCTATGGTCAATGACAGCTGTTCTGATGAGTGTCCCTCCCTTCCTCACCGTTTCTACTTGGCTTCAGAGCCTGAGTTTCTCAACCCTGAGTTTCTCAAAGATTGGAAAGATTTCCAATCTTTCTGTGACCAGGTCCTGATAAGATACCTACCTCTAGACCAGTTATCTAATTGCTGGGATCTCTGCTATTTGCCAGAAACATAAAGCCTTTATTTAAATTTGGCCCTTATTATGAAACCTTTTAAACTAATAGCACTCAAATCCTGCATGGCCCTTTCACCATGAATTTTTCATTTGAGAATATTCTTACAGCTATTTCCCTGAACACTTGTCCTTAGAATAATCAACCTGTGGCTTTACTCTTGTGTTCATCTCCTTGACATTTGCTCCATCCTGAAAGTAGGCTTAGATTCTTAAGATCAGCATTCATACCCATCTTTAACAGGAGGAGAACAAGAGATTTCAGACAAGCAAACAGGAAAGGAGTGGTTGCAGATGTGGAAGAAAAATAAGGGGAAAGTAGCACAATGTTTCCTTGAGGTTTCTGAAGCATACGCAGACCACTATATTGCATAAGCAAATGGCAATGCTACTAAGGAGCAAAAGCTGAAGAGTTGGCAGAAATGTATAGTTTATTGTAAAAAGAAAACAAAACATAACAAAGCAAATGGATAATGTAAATGAACTTGGGCATACATGATAAACTGCTTACATAAATGGCTGATATTAGAGCTTTCCACAGCCAAGTATATTTAAACATGTTGTAGTTTTGCAGCATTTATATAGCTGGGCTCCAAGTGAAAAGTGTTTCTGATACCGCCCACTGTGTTGCAACCATAATTTCATCTCATGTGCGTGACACACACTTTGAAACACAAAGGAGCATCTGGCTCTGAGGCAGCCAGTTTTGGCCTCCAAGGCTATGGGGATTGCATGCAGGATGGTGATAACTTGATCAACTTCCTCTCTTAGGAGGAAGTGGGGTGGGGGGCAGGCCCAGCCTTTGTGGAGAGACACTGAGGAAAGGAAAAACGGTTAGTGAAGTACTTGAGATCCCCTAAATTCAATTCAGTAAATACTTATTGAGCATCTACTGTGTACAATGCATGACAAAAGAAATAATGTCCTTGCTGAATTGGAGACTACTGTCTCAGGAGGGTTATTACTTCCCATACTTATTTATTTGTTTTTATTTTTTTACAAAGAGTCCCTTTGGTGAATATTGTGAATTCCTTCGCAGAACAATGTGTTTTTTATTTTTATTTTATTTTTATTATTATTATAATTATTAGTTTCAGATATACAGAACAATGCAATAGTTATCCTTTTCACCCCTCACAAAGTAACAACCTCCCTCCCCCATCCACTGCCCTCCCACCCCCGATATCATGCTTATCTATTACAATTCCATTGACTCCATTCCTACTCTCTACTCCATGTCCCGTGACTATATGTATATATAATTATAGTTGACATACAATATTATTCAACATCAGCTTCATAACTACAGTGCGGTGGTCAGGCCTCTACACTATGAAGTGGTCTCCCTAACCAGACATGAGTCCATCTAGCCCCCTAAAAAATATTTACAACATTATTGATTATATTCCCCAGACTGTCTTTTCTATCCCTGAGGCCATACTGTAGTTACCAATTTGTATTGTCTCATCCCTTCCCTTTCTCCTTCATCCCTACCCTCTCCCAACTAGCAACCCTCAGTTTTTCCTCTGTGTCTCTGAGACTATTTCTGTTTACATTTTTCATTTATTCAGTTCTTTAGATTCCACATATAAGTGAAGTCATATGGTATTTGTCTTTCTCTGGCTGACTTATATCACTTAGCATAATATTCTCTAGGTCCATCCATATCGTAAATGGTATGATTTCCTTCTTCTTTATAGCTGAGTAATACTCCATTGTGTAAATGTACCATAGTTTCATAATCCAGTCGTCTACCGATGGGCATTTTGGTTGTTTCCAAGTCTTGGCTATTGTGAATAGCGCCGCAATGAACATAGAGGTGCATATATTTTTTTGAATTAATGTCTTCTGGATAAATACCCAAGAATGGAACTGCTGGTTCATAAGGTAGTTCCATTTCCATTTTTTTGAGATACCTCCATACTGATTTCCATAGGGCTGCACCAGTCTGCAGTCCCACCAACAGTGCACCAGGGTTCCCTTTTCCCCACAACCTTGCCAGCATTTGTTGTTTGTTGATTTATTGATGATAGCCATTCTGACCGGGGTGAGGTGGTATCTCATTGTGGTTTTAATTTGCATTTCTCTAATGATTAGTGAGGTTGAGCATTTTTTCATATGCCTGTTGGCCATCTGTATGTCCTCTTTAAAGAAATGCCTCTTCATATCCTCTGCCCATTTTTTAATTGGGTTGTTTGTTTTTTTGGTGTTTAATTGCATGAGTGTTTTATAAATTTTGAATATTAACCCCTTATCAGATATCTCATTGACATATATCTTCTCCCATTCAGTAGAACAATGTTTATAAATACATAAAATTCAGTTCATAAGATCTCAAAGGAAACCAATTATATTGAACAAGTCATCAAACTTAAAACAACAAGCACATTTGTGATAGTTATATGCTTCTTTATGAATACTTTAAATAATAAGATCTAGCGGTGAGTCTAATTATTCCTGCAATTTCAAAATATTGTTGAGTGTAAATGATTTTTCGAGAGATCTGCAACAATTTGAATGTGATATAAAAATATCAGTCATTTCTGTTGGTTGTATCATGTCACAGGTATTGCTAGTGGTACTGTGGTTTGTTGTCTGCATTTATAAGACAGAAATGCTAAATTTCAGTTAGCGGTTAATAATAATAAATATGCAAATAAATTGTGAATTCAATCCCCTTGGGCCCTGTGGATCCCAGTTTAAGAACTTCTCATCCTGCGTGTGCGCACATGTGTGTGTATGTGTGCAAATGTATGCACATGTGCTCATCATATACATGTCCTTCAGAGAGGGTAGAGTGTTGCAACAATAAATGATTTACATAATTAAATTTGAGGCAGAATAGGAAAGGTGTTCTAGAATTGGGGTAGCAAAGCGCTACAGGGGTTCGGTAGGGAGAGGAAATCAGAAAAGGCTTAAAAAGCAGTAAAGGGGAAGTAAAGAAAGTGAAGGTAGGAAAGGCAGGCATTTTACCTTCTGGGTCATCCTTTTCTTCCCATCCTCGTCTTCCCCAACTCATTAAACTGACTAAAGCTGGCTTGTCTTTGGAGTTAGCCTTATGTGGAGTAGGATTTGGAGCAGTTCTCAGACGGTTTGATCTCAGGATCCCTTCGCAAAATTGTTGAGTACCCAAAGACTTTTGTTTGTACAGGTTATATCTATTCTATAAATATTTCTTATACTAGAAATTAAAGTGGAGAAATTTAAAACTATTTGTTAATTCATTATAAAAAATCCCATTATGTGCTCACATAAAAAGCATTCTTTTGGTGAAACCTAACTATATTTTCTAAAACAACAACAAAAATATTAGTGAAAAAGGAGACATTGTCTTGTATGTTTGTAAATCTCTTTAATCTCTGGCTTAATAGAACAATTGGAATCTGTACCTGCTTTTGCATTCAGTATTGCAATAGACATGTTATATAGCCTCTGTAAAGCGCCACTATATTCTTGCGAAATAGGCAAATAATGTCTTAGTATCATTGTGAAAATAGTTTTGACCTTGTGGACCCTCAGGGATCCTCAGACCATACTTTGAGAACTGTTGATTTAGGGATTTCTTCTAATATTTTTCTTCCTTGTTTTATGATTTAAAATTTTTTAACTACAGAAAAAGACTAATTCTATAACTGGAGATAAATGGTATAAGAATTCAAATATGTGTGTGCTGGATAGTTCTTATTGTCCCTCTAGATGTATAGCTGGCCTCCATCCTGTTCTGTGACCTCCATGAATAATATCAACAGACTCTAGTTGGGTTTGGCCAATGAGTAGCACCAGCAGGAGATTAAAGGTTCAGAGGAGAGTGGGGTTGGGGTATTTATTCCCTGGTTGAAGAGGGCTCCCTATGTCCTTCACCAAAGGTCAAAGCTCTTGTCATGGGACCAACCCTCTGCATACAGCCCTCTACCTACAGGTTTCTGCAAACCCTTCTTACCCTCATCCCTTCAGGCACAGGGGTAATAACACGCCTCCCTTTTACTAGCCTAAAGGGGTTAGATCTTATGACTTATCTTCACCCTGTCTGCACCTTTGGAAAGAGTAGAGTCCTTTATTACACTTTTCTCAAAATTCCTAATTTGAGTGCACTATCCGTTTCTTTCCTGACTCTGATTAATGCAAGCTGTGAGTTCCGTGAACTTAAGGATAAACTTCAGTTATAGCATTCTTCATGGTATCAGATTCACTTGATTTTTTATGGAAGTTAGAAAGTTGTAAAGCCCTGGTGTCTCAGAGCCTGAGGTCTTTTAATGGCTCAAGAAAGACAGAGCCGGTTACATTGAAGACCTATTGGTGTCTACAAAGACTTCTTGGCTTTGCCTCTGCTTGAGTTGATTTTCATCTGCACAGTAATATAGCTGTAGAAGTATTTATAAATGCTAATGTGGCCATACTTCTGGGCAGCAGTGTGCCAATACCAGACAATAGATCATGATTGGCCTAAGTCAGTGGTTCTTAAAGTGTTATCCCTGGACCAGCAGCAGTAGCAGCAGCAGCAGCAGCAGCTGGGAGCTTGTTAAAAATGCAAGTTCTCAGGCCCCATCTCATACCCACTGAATCAGAAACTCTGGGAGTGCGGCCTAGCAATTCATGTTTTAACAAGTCCTCCAAGGGATTCTTCTTATGCATGGTAGTTTGAGAAGCTTTACTGTAAGCAATTCACAGCATCACAGTTCCCTAATTTTCTGGCCTCCCTTGCAGCTAGGGGAGCTCATGTGATTCCCTCACATCCTACTGCCTTCAACTTGGACATCCTATCTGAAGCTGCAGTGACCATCCTGCAATCTTGCGGCAACAAGGTAATTAATTGTAGAAGCACTGACCCTGACATCGCTGTTCATCTCCAAACTTCTTGTTATGTGAAAAAAATACCACCCTACACCCTCCAGTTATTTAAGCTACTGTTTAGGTTTTGTTAGTTGTAGCCGAGCATATTTCTAACTGATATGACATGGTTTTTAAAAGAAGACTTTTCCCCTCGTGATGATAAGAATTTTAAACAATCTTTTCATGTTGAAATGAGTATTAAAAATGGAGCAGAGGGCAAAATTCTTATTGATTTTTAAGATAATTTTTAGCACGTGTGGCTCAATTCTTGTTAAATCCCCAGAAACCTTGTGATAAAACGGCCTCAGAGCTAAGGAGTCCTCCTCTGGAAATGTTTGAGAAGCACTTTAAAAAAAAAACTATGTTGTAGTTTCATGAAAGTCATGTTGATCACTTCTAAGAAAGTAGCAATGGTCAAGAAAAGGGAAAACTTGTTTCCTACCCTGTCAATGACACCGCTGACACCAAATGTGTGGGTTGTTTCCTTCCATTAACCAATTCTGACACTACCTGGAGTTAGCCTAGCCCCTACAGGTGTAAGGGCTCAGTCCCCCAAATTGGCCCAACACAAGTCCCCGGTTGTGACCTATACTTTTGTCCAACCAGACATAAATCAGGGGTTCCTACAACCTCCTCCTTCAGTGCAACAATATGCTAGAACAGCTCATGGAAACTCAGAAAAGCATTGTACTTACTATTACCAGTGTGTTATAAAGGGTACAACTTAGGAAAAGCCACATGGAAGAGATAGAGCAAGGTACGGAGAGGCTTGGGGCTTCCATGCTCTCTCCCAGCTCACTACCCATCCACCAACTCGATGTGTTCACCAACCCAGGACTCTCCGAACCCAGTCATTGAGGGTTTTTATGGAGGCTTCATTAAGTAGGCATAATGGATTAAATCAGTAGACATTGGTGATTAAGTGTGTTTCCAGGCTCTCTCCCCTCCCCAGAAGTTGGGGATGGGACTCAAAGTTCTACCTTGCTCATTACGTGGTTGATTCCTCTGACAACCAGTCCCCATCCTCCAAGAGTTACCTCAATGGCATACATTCAAGTATGGTTCATAAGAGCTTATTATGAATAGCAAAAAATGCTTCTCTTACCCCTTCCACTCAAGAAACTTCAAAGGTCTTAGGGATAAAAACCAAATATATATTTATTATATCACAATATCACAGTTTATTAATTTCAAAGGCAGCAGTGCCTATCATCTACCATAGTACCCAATTCATGGTGAATGCTTAATAAATATTTGTATAGTGGAACTGGTGATTTTTTTTAAATGAAGAAAACAGTCTTATTAGTGGAACATTTCCAGTGGTTGGGAAGGCAGTGGATCAATCTACTCAAATCAGACTACTTGAGGTTTGACACTAAAGCTTCTTTTCAGAGAGAGCACTGTGATCTGCATGTAACAAGCACATAAATATGCTGACTGAATAAATGAAGTTTCTTCTATGTGACATATAAAGATTCCTGTTCAACTTTGACAGGCACTGTATTAGGTGCTATTATACACCATATCTCATTTAACCTTTGAAATAGTTGTGTGAAGCAGGCAGTGCTGGAATACTAATGACTGAGTGTAGGCTTAGTGTATCAGCAAAACTGGAGCACACAAATTTGTTTGGGGTAAATTGATATCTGATGTCTTATTTATAAAAAAACATCAGAGTAGTATAGTCAACATTGGAAAAATCAGTTTTTTCTACATTATATTTGAGAATTCTTCCCATTTTAAATTATATATTGGGGAGTGTGTTGCATTACTAAGACCATCTTAAATTCTTCATCTGGCTCCTGAAGACAATTCTTATTATATAGAACAAACTAGGGCTCAGAGAACTCAGTTACTAGCTCAAGTCACACAGCTAGTTAGGGACAGAGCCGACTATGATGTTATTCAATGTTTATGATACATTCTATGTTTATGATGGTACATAGCAATTTTCCTTTTTAATCTAAATGTTTTGATCCCTATCGTATTCTCAGCACCTAGAACAATATTCAATATACTTTATTTTTAGCAATTGAAAGTATGAATGATGGCAATGATCAGCCCACCTAAATGATTGTGCATTGTGTTAGTTTTGGGGTCAACCAAGGGAAAGTGAGATGGAAATCAAGCCAATGAAGAAAGCTTCTCTGACGCCCTTCTGAGGTTGCTTGGATTCTCAAGACAAGGGTCCCCAGATGTCTTTACATTTATCATCTTTAGGTTCCTATTTTGGAAGCTGGGGTCCCAGACTCCCTTCTCCCTATATAAAATAAAGTGTGATTTAAGAAAATGTATTCTATAAGTCATTTAAGAAATGTTTCCTGAGAACTGTATAATCCCATACTCACAATAAAGGGTACAAGAAAAAGACAAAATTTAAATGGGCCTACTTTTTTCCCCCTTTTTTTCTTTTTCCTTTCAATATGCAGTAGTGGGGGCACTGAGTTTTCGTATCACCTATGCTAGAGGGTCTCAATCATAGGTGTGCATGAAAACCATCTGGGCAGTTATTTTAAAATTCATCTTTCTAAGTCTTGTCCCTAGAGTCCCTGATATTATAGGTGTGAGTGAACCCAGGACTTCACCCGAGGTGATTCTGATGCTGGTGGTCTAGCCAACCTGTTGTAAGAAACACTATCTTTACACAAACTTGAGAAGTAGATTAAAAAACAAATCTGAATTGTAATCAAGTCTTTATTTTTGCCATCCTAATCATTGCTTGGGCAATTGTCCTATTCCTAAATTTGTCTTTCTTCCCAAAACATTCACAGCCCCTAAGCTGAATGGTACTCTCTTGGGTCTTAGTTTAAATTATCTGCCCAAACCAATTTACACAAAAGAATGAATAAGATTTAAATTCTCATTCAGGGCATTTTCATTAAAACAAAATAGTATCCTAAGCTATTAGAATGTCTTCGTTACACTTTAGTATTGTTTCTTTGGGGGGCGGGGGGGGGGCGGGGGAGAATTAGCCTTGCAGTACCTTTTAGTCTAATTCTATTGCTGGAGGAATCATGTCCAGTTTCTTTATCTGCCTATTGAATCACTCATTCTAGACTCATCCTGTGTCTGTAAACCTATCCTCGGTAAACCTATCCACAGAGATGATCCTTTATGTCATCACCATCCCGTGCACGTTTCAATTATAGCACCTATCATCTAAAATTGGAATTGGCTAATTTATTTTTTTATTTCTAGCTCTACGTAAAGAGCCTGGCAAATAGCAGATGCTGAATAACTGTGGAATGAAAAGAGTGAATGGCAAAGACTGGTTCAAAGTTTTAAAATCAGTGTTGTCTGAGAAACAAAACACGGAAATGGCAAGGGCCTAGAAGGAATGAAAAGGACCACTAACAGCACAGAATCCTCCTGAAGGGATCACCTGTCCCATTTTCTCACGTCGCTTTTTGGCCTCTCCTGACACCCCAATTTCCCGCTCACTAACTCAATTCTCTTCCCTTTCTGAGGACAGGTCAGGCAGGTATCCCAGCTCGGCTGCTCTGATTGGTCCGCGATGATTTCATTGTTAGGGAACATCCGGGTTTTTCCCCTCCCCGCAACACATCGCCCAGAGCCCTGCCTTCTCTCGCGTGCGCCCCACCCGCTGGCCGAGGCAAAACAACCGCCTCCCCCCAGACCGCTTCTTGTCCTCGCTTGCGCCATCCCTAGCAGTCTCTGCGCCGAGAGGCGTTTATAACCTCCAATGACGGCTTAGCAGACTTTGTTAGCCAATCAGCAGCCAACCCCTGCAATTCCGGGTGGGACTAGGCATCCACACCTATAACTGGACAGCCCGTTGGCTCTTTTATGACCCTTGTTTTATGCAAGGCTTAAAGGTAAAAAATAGAGGAGGACGGTCTATGTATAACGGGAAGGATCCCCACAGTCTCTGGGTTTGACCGTTTTCGAAGATTAGCCAATCACTTTTTGGATACTTACCCGCCTTTTGCGCGTTCATTTAAAAAAAGCCGCTGTGACGGACTTGGAAATTGGTTTAGTGACGGACACATAGAAAAAGCCAATGATTGAGGGTTCGGGCCACCCTTTGGGCCACTAAGAAAAGAGAATCGCTAGGGCTCGGGTTTTGCGAGGCGGAGCGCAGGTGGGTTTATTTGATTGACGGCGGTCTCTACTTATGGCTGGTAAGGTGGGTTGGTCCCTGACGTCCGGGCAGTATGGCAGAGGCGGGGCTGAATGAAGTAAATGGTAATAAAGGGTTGGGTCTCGCTCAGTGGGCGGTGTTTGATGGATAGTTGACCTTGCCAATTGAAGGTGGTCATTGATGCCCAATGGAAAACTAGGAACTCAAAGGCGGGGCATTGTGGGCGGGGAAAACTCAGTACGGAGGTACAGTGGCTGCCGGAGTGGGAGGTAGGGCGGTGATTGACGGCTGCTCAGCAAACCGAATACAGCGAGAGGCCGCGCGGCGTCCCAATGGGTGGGATCTCGGGGCGGGGCTCACCGAGGGGCGGGGAAGGACGGGGTGCGGGGAGGAGGTTGCAGAAGGAGCTGAGCGACTGCTGCTCAATGGCGGAAAAGCCGCCGGTGCTTTGACCGCCTCTTCCCCCTAGCAGTTGCGGGGGAGTTTCCTGCCCGCGCGGCTGGAGTCTCTGTTTCTCAAGGTTTGGTGGCTGGAAGATGCTCCAGAGAGACGAGGCTGAGACGGAGGAGGTGGCGGCGGCCGAATCGGCAACGGCGCTAGGGTGGAGAGAAGGCGGCAGCGGCGGCGGCGGCGGCGTGCGGGGCCCGACGGTGTAAACAGCCCGGAGGCGGCGGAGGAGGCGGCCGAGACCCCGAGGGGGAAGCAGCAGCAGAGGCAGGGTCGCGCCTCCGTTGGAAGCCTGGGCTGAGTGCAGCAGGGGTCTCTGCGGCGGCGTGAGCAGACGCCCTAGACCTCGCCTCACTCGCTCGCCCCAGGTAAGGCCGCTCGGCGCCCCACCGTAGGGAAAAACCGCGCGAGGTCACATCCGAGGCCCCAGACCGTTTTCGGGGTGCCGCCGTGCTGCGGCCAGGGCCTCTGCCCGCCTAATCCTCTCCTCTTTCCCGTGCCGCGGAGCCGGGGGGTAGTGGAACTCGGGCCTGGCTCCTGGGTAGGCCCCTTCCCCAGCCGCCGCCTCCGCGTTTGGCCGCGGCTGGGAGAGGCTTAAGGTAGAGAATTTTAGTTTGCTCCGGCAACTGGAAATAAACTGCCCCTGTTCTCTGCTTCGGTCTGCGAGCATCTCTTTCACATGAAGGTACTGGGGCTACCCCAGGCCTTAACTCATCCCTTCCTGGTGCTTGCCCTATTTGGAAGCACTACCTTTTCCCATTTGTTTCCTCATCTGCTTGTGCCCTACTTTGCGCTCCACTTCACTTCCTTGTTAAATCTCTTTCGCTCTTCTGTCTCTGCTGCGTCTCACTCCCCTGCTCGGGGCTTTAAATCGTTTCTCTTTCTCTTCTTAGCCCACTCCTGGCTTCTCTGTCCTGCCTTCCCCAGCAATCCTTTTCGGATGTCATGCTTTTTAACCAGTGAGGTTCTTAAATGAAATTGCTATCGTCAGTATTCCCAAACCTGCCAGAGGCCCATTAAGAGTAGACTCGCCAGCCTTATGTGGCAGATCAGTTTTTTATTTAACTGAGCCTAACATAACTGAAAAACGATTTTGTTATTAAACGTAGAGTGTGAAAATAACCTGAAGTCATGTTTAAAATGAAAGTCTCAATGAGTGTTGAAAATAGTTATTTTATTTTTTGAGTTCCATGACCTCTGTCAGATTTAGCAGAACTAGAACATTTGCCCATCTTATTTGGCAGAAATGCTTCTTAAGCGTTTGATAGCGGCCCAGATTCATCAGCATTCAAGTTGGCCTGAAAACAACTTAAAAACTTGAAAAAGAAGACATTATACGAACCACTAGGAAGCTGTTTTGATTAAGTCACAGCTAAAGACCTTTTAAAATAGGCTCCACATGTTTAATGTATCAAAATAAAGTTGGCAGGAGTCTTGTAAAAGGATTATTGAGGAATTTGAGTAGTCTTAGTGTTAGAGCTATTTTGGGAAAAACATTCTTTTTCTGTTAACAAACGTTTACAACTCCTGTGATGTGAGAATTACTGAGGTTTATTGTGGGATTAACACAGGAACTCTTTATTTGAGCTACTGCATGGATGTAGAAGTGGTAAATTGTTCAGGGTAGACAGTGTAAGTCAGTATGTTCTAAGGAGATGGAGAAACATGCCATCGACACTGAATGTTAATAGACATTTCATTTACTTTCTCTGTTGTGCAATAGCAAAGTTCCTATTGTTGGCCTACTTTTAAAAAGAGCATTTCTAAGTAAATAGTGGGGCAAGTTATTCTGTTATTCTAATGGTCTTTTCCAAGTGTACAGGCTTTTTTTCTTTTTAAAAATATAGGTGAAATTATACTATTAAAATGGTAATTAAAAAAAAATTTGTGTAGGCCTCCTGCATAGGCAGTGCGTTGTTTCAGTAGAAGTTTTAAAGTTTAGTATTTAGAACCGATTTTTCTTTTTAAGTCAACAGATTTTCTTTCAGGGATAATCCTGATTTTACTGAGCTCCTTACCTTCTCTCAATGTCTTCTTTGTCGGTTTTTAAAAAATTTTTATTTATTTTTTATGGTTGTTGTTTGTGTTTTCTTTTCATCTTTATTTTTGCTCATAAAGTCTTATCACAGTTTCTACAGTGGTTCTTTATGTTGTTGCATTATCAGCATGTAGTAGTGTTTTTGTTTGATTTTTCATAACCATTAGTTAAGATTTTCCCAGTTTCTTGTACATTATCTTTTGGATTTGTTCATGTTATGATTATTCTCTTAGAAGTAGAGACACCTGTTTTCTTATACTGGGTGTCTGATTTCTATGAAGACTCCAGGAATAGGTGAAAGCTTTTCCAGTTTATCTGACAGGTCAGTAAATACTATTTTATGTTAGTAATTCATATTATTAAAAATTCCTTAAGATTACATCATTTGAAGGAATGGTGTATCTAAATAGCTGTGCTTCTAAGAACACCTGAGTCACAAGTTGACAAGGTCAGAGAAAGTGGCCCTTGTTGAGAATTTATTTTCCTATAACGGACATTTTTTTTTACAGAGTCCTTCACTTTTCCTGTTAAATATGCTTTTCACAGTTCATTGATTTTTTTTTAAGCAAAAATTAGTTGAGAAACAACTGATAATATCAGTTATAATGGTTAAATTTTTAAAAAATTCCACAATTCTAATAGCAAAATTTATTAAAATAATACTTAGCTTAAAATATAAAATTACAATTAGTGGTAAGAGAATTTTGGAGAATATGGTTATTTTTGGATTGTCAGTGATTTTTTTTTCACATTGTTCTTGATTCTTTTTACTTTTTCCTTAAGCGAACTGATTTTAGAATTTGGATGAAAACAATACTGCTATTTTTAGTAGATTTAAAGTTTTATTGTAGAATGTATCTTATATATCATATCAGCAGAATTGTGACTTAAGAGAACTGATTAATTGGGGATATGAGATAAGATTCCTACCAATTGGGTAACCTCTGGAATTATAGCCTGGATTATTCCCCATCTCACTATCCTGTACTCAAACAGTGAAGGTAAAATAGGGTAGGTTTAGGTAATACTGGTTTTTGTAGTTTCTGCTTGACTGTCATAAAATTTATAAAATGACAGAGTTCAACATGACCTTCTAGCAGCTGATCTAACAAGTATAGGTAAAAAAAGCATACATGGGCTTCATAATCTGCCTTTGTTTTTCTTGGTGATATTTACATCAAAGCATTGATTTAGAATAAAATTACTTTCGGTTTTTTAGATTAATGTAAGTATGCTAATATCTCTGATTAGCCATTTTGGAATGTTTTTTCAAATGAAACATTTCTAATGTGATTTAACTTCTTTGTGTAGATTTGACTTGAGTTACACTTTTCAACATTCCATCTGTATTACCCCCTAACCCACCATTTAGACTAGCTTGAGAGATTTGATCCAGTTGTTGAATCAGTATTACGAATAAAAGAAGTCTTTGCTAAATTCTTGAGGATGTTATGAAGTTTTCCAAAAGTGTTGTCTGTATGCTGCATTTCTCAGACTATATAAAGATTTTGAGATTTCGTTTTTAGTATCATCTAGCAGCCTAGGAAACAAATACCATGTGGTAGTTCATACCTTTTTTTTTTTAAGTTTTCATTTAAATTTCAGACTGTTTGATTTCTCCCCTTCAATTTAATGTTAATAACAGACAAATATTTTACTCTAAATTATGGTAAGGTAAGTCAGGCATGACACAGGAGGAGTTCTCAAGTACATTTTTTTCTTTTTATTTTATTACAACTAACATATGATGACATCTGCAATATCTTTTTATTCCTTGGCATAACATATACTTTTTATAATTGTATCTTTGCAGTAACTTACTTAACTGTAAGAACCCAGTAGCTTAGTCAGTTGTAGTGTTTCAACTTGTTCATATATTTAGAAATTTAACATGGTTTATAACATTTAAAGCAGTTTACTAGTATAAAGCTCTTATGACTTACTAAATAGTTTAATATTCACTTGCTAATAAGAAAATGGATTCAAAGTTTTCTTTTGGAGTATGTTGAAATATCAAGATTGTATTTATTGGCTTTAGATTGATTTGTTTCTTAAAAAATTAAAGATCTTAAAGTTTAGAAACAACAATAGTTGGCAAACTGGTTTTGCATCTTTTTGAACCCAAGAAGATCCACTATAACATGATCTGCATGATATTTAGAGGAGAGACAAACATTGGCAGATTTCTATTGGATATTAAGGAACTTTTCTTACTCTTAGAGATGGGACCAATTATATGTAGGGAGGATAAGACCTTTTGCTAGTATTGCTATGCTTTGTCTATGTAGAATGTCCTCCATTTCAAAATAGGCTGTGAATGAAAAGTGTATTTATAAGACTGAAACATGAAAAGCCTTTTCCTTCCTGGAAAACTTTTATAGTGTGGCTATGTTATCAGGTATAATCAGATTTGTAGTATACGAGAAAAAAAAACCTGATACTTTTGTAGTTCATAAGTGTGGTGATTGGGTGTTCATGCTCTTGTGTGAGATGTGTCTCCCTCAAACCTTGTTACGACACCTTGTACATTACCTGTCAGACGTAAAAAGAAAAAAAAAAGAAGAAAAAAACCCCCAAGTGAACAGGTTTTGTTTGATCGGTAGTACACACAGTAATCCCCCCATATCCGCAGTTCTGCTTTCTGCGGTTTCAGTTACTAGTGGTCATATTAAATGGAAAATATTAAATACTATTAAATATTATAATCATATTAAATGGAAAATTCCAGAAATAAACAATTCATAAGTTTTAAATTGCACACCATTCTGAGTAAGATGATGAAATCTAGAGCCATTTCCTGGTATGTAAATCATCCTTTTGTCTAGCGAATCCATCTCAGGTCATCTCATCATGTAGGCATTGTATCATCTCACATCATCACAAGTGAGCACAGTACCATAAGATATTTTGAGAGAGCCCACACTCACACAACTTTTATTACAGTATATTGGTTTAATTGTTCTGTTTTGTTGTTAGTATCTTACTGTGTCTAATTTATAAATTAAACTTGATCATAGGTATGTATGTATAGGAAAAATAGTATGTATAGCAGTATGTATAGCATGCTATCTTTGGCTTCAGGCATCCACTACAGATCTTGGAATGTATTCTCCTCAGATCGGGGGAGACTACTCTATGTACCTGAGGAGAAGCAGGTTTGATAAAGGGTATATAATTTTAAATTCTGAAGGATTTATAAGCACTTTAAAGCTTATAATGTCACTGATTCTTAAATCTAATTTCCTTTTATTTTCTTGATGTAAGTATGCATACGTGTACTCCTAACATTGAAAAGGGATAGTTAATAGATGTTCTTAAGAGTAGGAGAATCTAGGAGTGTCCATATTGTTGTTCATGGGTGCTTAACCTACCTTGGCAGAGTTTTGCTTTTCCCCCGTTTCTGATAAAAGCTGTCAACTCTGAATTAAGGAACTGTCCTTATCTGTTGAACACCCATGACCCTTCTTAGTCCTTTACAAAGAGGAAATAATTAACACAAAGGAACTCTAAATGATAGACTGACTGTATGGGAGATCAAGTTTAGATATGAGAGGCTTCCTGTTACTTTTACTTATTCTGGGCTACCAACCCATTGAGAAGTAAAGACTTGGGTATAGTTTAATGGTGTTTAGTCTGTAGGTAATTCCCCCACCCCCAATCATTGTTTTTAACATTCACTGAGTACCTTCTATTGTAATATGAAAGGCACTATTCCAGGATGGAGACTGAACAAAACAGACAAAATTCATTCCTGCCCTCATAGATTTTCCATTCTGATAACAAGCACTCTTCCTCAATTTACATTGCAACTGTTCCCTTTGTAGATGGCTGAAATTATGATTGGAAAATATGGGATGTATGGTGTTTCCTACTGTGCTTAAAAGCTGTGATTAGAGCTTCACTATTTTTTTTTTTTAAGATTTTTATTGGGGATTTGGGGGATGGGAACAGTGCTGGGGAATTGGGGGAAGCGGAACAGACAAGTTGCTATCATTTTGTTCTTCAGTCTAGTTGTAGAGGACGTTCCTTCACTGGCCCAAGTTGGCACCATCATTGTGCTCTTCC
>NW_017731468.1:153538-186936 GCF_001890085.2 Hipposideros armiger | reverse complement strand
GTTCAGCATCTTAGCTGTGGAGGGCAGTGTCACTGGCCCTCATGTGGGATCCGAACCGGGGCCCTCTGGCATCCCAAGCCAGTTCTTAACCATCGCGCCACTCGGCCGGCCCAGAGCTTCACTATTTTTAACAAGAGAGAGGAAAGAAGAGTTTTTTATAACTGGACAAAAACTGGAATATGAAAAGAGGAAGTAGGAAGGGGGAAATGTACCTAAGATTAAAAATGAGCCAGAGATAGAAAAGAGATCCCTCCATTAGGCATGAGAAAAGCTGGGGGCTTCAGGCATTTCCATTTACTGTCCAGCCTTGGACAAGAGAATGGGAGAAAAGGTTGGGATAATGGGAGCAAGGTGAACAGGACTTTAACAAGTATAGCGTAAATAACTTGGGACATATCTCTAAAATACATGTGGTCATTTGTGTTTGGAAAAGACACTGTTTCTGTTCTTTGTGAGTTGTGTATAGCTGAAAGATTAGTGACTGACCAACAGCCACTTCTGTTTTGACAATTCTCTTGAAGATAGCTGATGGAACCAGTCTCTTCATTTATTGTGCTCAAATTGGTCTGTGTATTTGTCACTGCTTCCCTTAATTCCATAGCTGTGGTGTATTACTCGAAGTTGTGCCTTTGTTTTTCCTAGATTGTAAATTTCTGCATGAGGTGATCTGTAGCACTTAGCCTTGAAGGAGGTGCTTAGTTTTCTGCTTTCTGTTCTATAGTTTTCCTGGTGATGGTCCAGTTTGGTAAAGATGTCTCCTCCTGAGTTTACACAAACGTTGCATACTTAAAATAAATGAGAAATCTTTGATCTTTGTTTTTGTTTTAATGCATTTTTTTTGCTTTCATTTGTGTCATTGAGTCAGTCTCATGTGATCTTGCTTGCTGCAGTGAATTGAGATTGATTTTTTTTATTTTAAAGCAAATCAACTTATGTTTATTTCAGTGCTCCAATATAAAAATGAACACTAGTTCCATTCATGACCTAAGAGACCTCATTTATAGTACCCAAATAAGCCTTCAAATGACTAGTTTCACTTTTAATATATTTTTGTAACTGTATTAATCACTTTTATCAAAATGCTGAAGTACAAAAGTACTTGAAATTTTGAATATAAGAAATTTAGTACTGTAACTCAGACCAGGTTCATTAAGCTGTTATCATTTGGACATCTTTGAGTGCCTATATTTTAGATTAAAAAACAACACAAAACAGTCTTACTTGATTTCTCAAATTTTCTCTTATAACTGGTTGGTTTATATAATTCAGAATTTTATTGAAGCTTTGGTGGCTTTAGGTCCTAAATGTAAGGAAACAGAGTTTAATTTCTATTCAACCATTCTGGAGTGTTTTGAATCAAAATGTGAAAGTGATATAACTTGATACATAATGGTTTTCAGTTATACTCTCCCATTTTGTGTGTTTGTTTTATCAAATCTAACTCCAGCTTGGAAGAATTGGTGATGACTTAGATTGCATAATTGCTCTTATCCTACATCTTGAGTCTTTTTTACAGTGACAGGTTTGTATTTTTAGTTCAGGTTATCTGCTATTCTCTTGTGCTTTCGGTTTGTATTGCTTTTTTTGCCTCTGTCTTGCTTACTTGATTTTTAAGTACAGGGTGACCACCAATTCTGGAAACACCGGTGCATACACAATAAATGGTTTATTGATGTTATAGTACAAAATATGTTAAAGTAGTATGTATGTTTTCAGACTTTATGACCACCCTATAGAGTGGAATTCGTGTAGGTGGGTCTTTTGTTAGGACATATATTGCATGGCCAAATTATGTAGTCAAGTACAGTCATGTGCTGTGTAACAACATTTTGGTCGACAACGGACTATGTATGTATGATGGTGGTCCCATAAGATTATAATGGATTATAAGTAAAAAGCTTGTTTGCGATGTTGAAAGAAAAGGCTGGACCTGACTAAATTTTGAATTTACTGCTAGCTCTGCATGGCTTAAATAGACGACGAGGCTCAGCATATGCTCCACCCGCAGCACCTGCCTGTGTCTGGGTCTAGGAGTTGCTCAGCACTGTTTACTGGTGTATGTTTATAAGTGTATGTCAAGTGTAAGAAGCCTTTATATTTGGAATGGGTTGTTTGTGGATAACGCTCCAAAAGGAGGATGGTGATTGGAAGCGTTGACTCTAGACCCAGACTACGTGGATTTGAATCCTTAGTCCACCACTCCATAGATGGACAACTTAATTTACTTAATGTTTCTCAAGTTCAGTTTTGTCGTTTATAAAGTGAGGATGATATATTTCATAAAATTGTTGAATTGATATCCATGTAAGCCATCACCATGGAGCCTGACACATTATAGTCACTAACATTTGAGTGCTTTCTATTGCTATAACTACTGTTAATACTATTACTACTGCTGCTAAATGACATGACATACGGCAAGTTGAAAGTACCTAAACTAGGAGGCAGAAGACCCTGTTCAAGGTTCCCATTGAACCTTTTCACGATTCTGTGACTTTGTGAGTTACTTATTCTTTGTAGGCTTTAGTAGCCTTAGTCTGAAAATGTAATATTTGACCTAAGTCCAGAGGGCCGGATCATATATCTTGAGGTCCTTTTGACCCCCAAAATTAAGAGTTCTAAGATTCTCATTTTCTACCAGAGTACAAGCTACATAAGGGCAATACTTGTGTTTTTTAGCTGGTTATTCATGTATCTATATTGTATTCTACAAATATTTGCTGAATAAATTTTCCCATAGAGACAGTATCTTTTAGGGAAAGAGGAGAGTAGGGGACAGAAAGGGGGAAAAGAGGTTTACATTCCTTCATAAGAACTTGATGTTTAACTTGTTAAAGGTATGAACATGTTTCTTGTTCAGTTTTCATTTAGGAAATAAATATTGTCTGCTAGCACTAGGCACTTTGGGAAACAATCATTATTTGAGTCTGCCGTGTGTGTGTGTGTGTGTGTGTGTGTGTGTGTGTGTGTGTGTGTGTAAAACATGTATATGAATAATTATATTAAGTAAAAAGTTAAAATGCGATAAAATAATTAAAAGTATATGTCGTATGTTAAGAATCTTCCTAAAATGTATAAAAATCAGATGGCAGTATAATTAGAGTATCTTATAATTTTTGCCTGTTCTCACTTTTAGAAATCACATGCTTAAAAGGAGAAACGTTAGGGTCATGAACTTTAGGAGAGTTTCTTTTGGGTTGATTTTTATAGGTAACCTTGAGAACTTTTGGGCACACTTAGGACTAATTTAATATCTGTGGAGGAGAATAATGAATAAAATTTAAGCTAAATTAACTCTCATTGCATTTTTGCCTTTTATGAAAAATTTTAATCCTACAGAACATCGTAACAGTATATAGAGTACCTATCTATCCACCACCTAAATTCAACAGTATTTTATATTTTTGCCATATTTGCTTCATCTATATAACCTTTGCTGAACTACTTAAAAATAAATTATAGACATCATGTCACTTTCACTCACATACTAAGTATGAGTCTACAAAAAAATGACATTTTTCTCTCTGCCTGTAATATTATCATACATAACGCAGTTATCTAATTCCAGAAGTCATCAATCCCTATTTTATGTGCAGATTTCCACAATTGAGTAAAAAATGTCTTATATAGCCTTCCCCCCGCCATACCAAGGCCCAGTGAAGGATCACGCATTACGATGTTTGCTGTTGTGTCTCAATTCTCTTTTAAATTAAACACCCACTTAAAAAAATAATACTCTTTTTGAAGAGACCGATTATCTTGTAAAGTGTCCTATGTTCACATATCGATTGTTGCTTTGAGGTCTACTTTAAAACTTACTCCTTTGTCTTCTGTAAGTTGTTAAGTTAAAGCTAAAGACTGCATTAAATTCAGGTTACACAGTTTGGCCAGGATACTTCATAGGTGATGCTGCTTCATATTACACCACTGCAGGAGGCACAAAATGCCCAATTGTCATACTATTAATGGTGCTAAGTTTGATCACTGGGTTAAGGCGGTGATTGCTAGATGTCTCCGTGGACAAAGAACATTTTTTGTAATTACCAGGTTATTCGTGGCATATTTTGCTACTATGCAAATCCATTTCTCTATCAGACTTTCACTTAATGGATTTACTGATTTTTTTTTTAAAGATTGATCTATACAAGTTTACCATACTGTGGCTTATTGGCCAAATTTGGCCTGCTGCTTGTTTTTGTAAATAAAGTTTTATTGAAACACAGCCATGCTCATTTGTTTATATATTGTCTGACTGCTTTCCCACTACTATGGCAGGATTGAGTAGTTCTGACAAAAACAGTATGGCCTGGCAAGGCTCCAACTCTATACTGTTTGGTTCTTTAAAGAAAGTTGGCTGACTCTTGATCTAGGGTGTATGTATTGTTCTCCTTTTCTCATTGTAGTGGTAGTAGTGGTATAAAATTGGCGTTTACATATTTGGTGTTTATATGTAGGTTCTCCTACACCCTGATGGTTTTCAAAGTATAACTGCTTTTAACATGGTTAAAATTGTGACGATTTTGTTTATGTCCCCCAAACCATAAAGTATACCTAGTTAGTGCTATACATGGTATAAAAAAATCAGGTTAAAAACATAGCAATATTTCAGTTGTAAAAAGTGTTATAAAGAATAATGAACACCAAAGTACCCACTACCCAGCTTAGATTAGGATATATTAATAGAACATTACCAGTACAGTTGAAGCCCTTCTATATACAATCTTCCCGAATTCTATCTTCTTACCCATTATCCTGAATTTTGTGCCTACTCTCATATGTATGATCTCCATGTATGTCTGAATAGCATATAGTACTGTTTAAGAGATTATAGCTTTTGTACATGATCATATATGGAATGTCTTTTTACACAATTTGCTTTTCTCACTTAACATTTTTATGAAGTTCTTCCTTGTTCTGTTCCTTTTTTAGAATAGTATTACATATGTATTGCGTAGTATTCCATTGTATGATTATAACACATTTTGTCTAGTCTCTTTTTTGATGGACATTTGGATTATTTTTATAATTGTAAACAAAGGTGTTAAAACATTTATATTTCTTTTTTTATATGTGTGACAGTTTCTCCACAGCACATGCTGAGGAGTATAATTGCCAAAGTGTAGGCTATTCTCATCTTACAACATACCTAGATATCTCCAAAATTCTCTCCAAAGTGGCTGTACCAAATTGTGCTTCTACCAGTAGTATATAAAAGTTTCTGTTGCTCTCTATCAGTATCATTACTGTCCTATAAAAATATATCTACCATATATGTAACTTAAAATTTTCTAGTAACCACATTAACAAGTAAATTTTAATACATTTTATTTGATCTAATATATCAAAAAAATTTTCAATATGTAAAAAATTCTGTTAAATCTTTGAAATACAATTGTTTTATACTTAACAGTAAATCTTAGTTTGAATTAGCCACATTTCAGCTAGTAAGTAGCTACTATATCAGACGGCACAGCATTAATTATATCCTTGTCTTCATTTGGTATTGAAAATCTTCTTTTCCCTTCAATCTAATGAGAAAGAAATGTTTCATTGTGACTTTAATTTTGTATTTTCCTATTATTAGTGAGAGTGAACATTCTCATGTTTATTGGCCATTCACATTTCTTCTGTGTATTTGCTACTTTTTTATCCTGTTTTTAATTTTCCTGTTTGTTTCTTTTCTTGACAAAATTTTGCAGGCATAAATGTGTATTTACTTTAGAATACTGGTGTTTTCGTTAATTGCGTTTAACAGTTTTTAGGGATTAATTAGATGATGTGTCTATAGAATAACACATTAAACATTTTAACCTAAAGGTAGTTTTAAAATAACCCCGAAGTTATTTGGATTGAAGTGCTTGCAAGAATAGTACTTGAATGCTAATATGGGGTTGTGGGTGGAGGGGACAGGGTCATTGGTTTATACTTAAGATAAACAATCCTTTGTATGTTTCTTTTCCTCCGTACATTCCTCCTTTTGCTCAGGTTAGTCTTGCTCCTTCTTTCCTTAACTCTTAAGCCCAAGGATCCTTAGGAAGAGCTAGGCTGATGGATTGTGGCCTAAAGCCAAAGAGATTCTCAGAAAGGACTGTATGAGTGGGGAGTTGGAAATGCTTTATGCAGAGCATCTGGACAAACCAAGTGATAAATTCATTACTGTGCCCTCATCTGTAGTAAAAGGGTGTAATTGGCTGGGTGCTTTAACTGTGAAACACCAAAAGTAAAATTGCTGGAAATTAAGAACAGCTTGTACTTAATAAATGGTACAGTAGTATATGGTGGAGGTTATTCAGTGTTCCAGTAGATTTTTAGTTCTCTGCCAATTTAATTTTTTGTGTGTGTGAATGTTGGAATGGCTGACGAAGATATTCTTTTTTGAAGACATATCTTTTAATGTGTATTTTACTCAGTACTTGCTAGGTGCCAAGGTCACAAGTTAGTTAGAGTAGGAGGGACTGTGGATAATTGTGTAAGAGTGGTGGAGGGTAGAATGAGGGGTTGGGGATGGCATCAAGCAGCAGGTGTCATTTTGTAGGCACTTTGAACGACTTGGTTAGCTCAGTTAAAGAAGTTAGGACAAACTATGTGGTGGGAGTGAGCATGATGTACTTGGCCTGTGCAAAGCCAAGGCAGGGCAGGTGAGAGAGGAAGGTTCAGACTGGATATTAGGCACTTAATGTCACTTGAGGGGTAGGAAGTCACTACATCTTTTGGGGACAGTTAAGCTACGTTTTAGGGAAATTAAGCTGGTGGTAATCTTCAGGGTAGATTGATGGAGGGGGAGTTGAGGTCTGTCTGGGAGACCAACTAGGGGGCCATTAGATAATGCAGACAATAGTAGATGGTGCTCAAGATTATGATAGAAGATAAGAGAGGCACTTAAAAGGGGGGATTTGATGGAACATAGTGACTGGTGTATAGTGGTTGGATTTATATATAAAAATATATATTGTTGCCAGCCTGAGTGACTAGAAGAGGGATTATGAATACGTAGACTAATAGAGGTAGTTAATGTAAATAGGTTGGGATATGAAGGTAGTTTGGGTGCAGAGATGAAGATGTTGGTTATGTTATGTTTGAAGAGATACGTAGAATGGCCAAATTTAATGATTAAAATCTAGACTAAAATCTAATCTGAGAAGTCAGTATAGTAGTGATAGCTGAAGCATCACTTAGCTATGGATCAGAGGGCATAGTCTGTGTGTTGGGTTGAAAGCTAATTACTGTTTTGAGGAATCTACTTCCCTCTTGAATTTAGGAGGCTGAAGGAAAAAGAGTGTGAATGTTGAGTGTTTTGATTGTTACTGTTTTGAAAGTCGGCAAAAGTGTGGCCTTTCAATAAAGGAGGAGTTATCAACCATGTGACGTACTACAAAGTACCTTATCTTGAGAAGCCCTCTTTTTAGGGCCAGACTGAAGTATGAGCTAATTCTTTCAAGAAGGAGCAAATTCTACCAAGCCATACATGAGTGTTTGAGTTGTTTTGCCAGGAATATTGGTGATTTTTGTACTGATAAGGTTATATCATGACAAACGTTCAATGTGTAAAACATTCTAGATATGCTGGTCGTACTATGACCATGCTCGAGGGTAAATTCCCTTGGGGATAGTAGGACTATAACCGTACATTAGAGTCATGTTCTGTTCCACTTCACTAATTGATCATAAACATAGCACTAAAAAGATTAGGCAGTCACACTACAAATAAAATTTCCTCTGAAAGCCTCATCAAACTTTGCTGTCTGATATTTTTTCTTAATTTCCTTTTTATAATCTGGAGTAACCGGTTTATTTAGGGGGAAGAAGACAACAACTAGAAGTAAAATCATTTGATTGAACTTACTTGATTGTCATAACTGATTGAAAAACTGTTGGGATAAGGAAGAACAGTTATTTTATTCCTGGGCTGCTTTGCTGAAGTGAAAAAGGTGATCTCTCAATATGTTTGAAAACAATCTTGTAAAACGATCAAGCATAAAGTCATGACCAAGTCCAAAGTACCTTTAACCCTTGTTTCATCATCCAGGTAGGCAAATACAGATAGGACGTGAACTCCCTCTGATTTCAGTAATATTAGCTGACAAAATTAGTGTTATGGTCAAGGGAAGAACTCTTTTACCTTAGAATATTAAGCTTTTAATGGACACCAGCAGGTGGCTGGTGATGTTTTTTACCCAGGCCTGAACTACTTTCTTTAGGCTTTGTCCCAGTCTTCTTCTAAATCTATGAGGACTCAGAGGTTTTTGTTTATTTGTTTTGGGGTTTTGTTTTTAGCCTTTTAATTGTTTCTATTACACAGAAAAGCTTCACTTTTTAAAAAAAAATTTTTTTAAATTGGGGAATTGGGGGAGGGGAAGTGTTGGGGAATTGAGGACAGGGACCAGCTAAATTGTTCTTCAGTCTTAGTTGTGGAGGGCGCCAGTCACCATCTGGCTGCCCATCGGCAGCTTGTGTCCTCTAAGCTCAAGGTACTGTGTTACAATCTTAGTTGCAGGTGAGCATAGCCACCATCTCATGCGGGAGTTGAACCAGAAGCCTTGTTGTTAAGGGTGCACACTCTATCCACTGAGCCATCTGGGTGGCAGCTCAGCTCAGGGTGCCAAGTTCAGCCTTAGTTGAGGGTGAGCATAGCCCACCATCGAACAGGCAATCTTGTTGTTAACACCAGCTGAGCCATCCTGCCACCTGTTGGCAACTCAACGGCAGCTCAGCTCGGGCGCAGCATCACTGGCCCATGTGGGAATCGAACCAGCAGCCCTGTTGCTCAGAGCTCGCGCTCTTAAGCTAACTCTTAACCAACTGAGCCATTCGGCCAGCCCCAAGCTTCATTTTTTTTAATTTAGCTTTCTGACTCTGTGCGTGTGCCTTCAACACTTTTGCAACGATTTTCTGCTCCTTACTAAGGAAAGCACGCTTGATCCTGTCATGGACACATTTAGCACACATGAACACAGCATTGGCCCTGCTGACATGTTTTTTCATTTTAGACAAGCTCATTAGAACGTTAGGTCTCACAGCACGAACTCCGCAAAGTTGGCCTGGGCACGGGCCACATGCAGCTTTTGGAGCTTTCCCAACCTTGGTATAAAGGTAAACAGGCTTATTACCAGCCTAGTTTTGTTAGAGGCTATATTGTAGGACAGCCTCTGATGGTATGTCAAACGCTGGACCATCCGGAATGCCTGTAGACACTGTCCCTGGAAGGGGAGGGCTCAAAAGTTTTTAAAAGCCATGGAAGCAATAAAAAGGAACAAACTGATAATAAACTGAGATCCAACAAAGATGGATCTCAGAAACACTATGCTAAGTGAAAGAAGCCAGACACAAAGGAGCACATACTGTATTATTCCATTTACATGAAAATCTAGAAAAGGCAAAACTTCTCTGCTGACAGCACATCAGTGATTGCTTAAGTCTGGAACTGATGGGGAGATTGACTTCAAAGGGGCACGAAGGAACTTTTTCGAGTGATAGAAATGTTCTGTGGTGGTTACACAAGTGTATGTATTGTCATAACTCATCAAACTACACATAAAATGGGTGCATTTTATTATAGGTAAAACAGCAGCCAGGGGTCTTCAGCAACAGGCAAGTTGGAGAGTAGAATGGAACTTTATGAATTGAACTCTAATCTGAGGTTTTCATAGTGAATTGGCCTCTTTTCCAATAAAGCTATCTAACACTGGTGATGCCCCTTGATATGTCTGACAGGGAGTTATATGTAAGAGGTAGTAATTTAGATAAATGCAGTGATTTTACTACATTTGAAATATAAGCAAACATATATATGTATATTATATATATTATATATATATAGACATCAAGTAAAATGTTCTGATAATGTCTAGTTAAATAAGTTTGTTTTTATGGTTTGCTGGTTTCAGAAACCACTGAAAGGATTTCAGGAATGAAAAGCTGTTAAAGAATATTTAGGGCCAGCCGAGTGGCTCAGTTGGGTAAGAGTTGGCTTGGGAGCATGAGCTCTGAGCAACAGGGCAGCTGGTTCAGTTCCCACTTGGGCCAGTGACGCTGCGCCCTCTACAGCTAAGATGGTGAACAACAGCTTGCTGGAGCTGGGCTGCCGTGAGTCCCCAGCCACTACGTAGGCTGCAGCGGGGCTGCGGTGAGCTACCGTGAGTGGCTGGCAGCCAGCGTGACCGGCCGGCGGCCGGCGGCTGGCAACCAAGCGCCTCAGCCGGGAAGAACGCAATGATCATAATACCAACATGGGCCAGTGAAGCAGCGTCCTCCACAACCAGACTGAAGAACAAAAGGACAGTAACTTGTCTGTTCCCCTTTCCCGATTCCCCAACGCTGTTCCCCTCCCCCAATTTCCCAATAAAATCTTAAAAAAAAAAAAAAGAATATTTAAATATAGTTGAGTCTAGTTGGAAAAACTTGAGAGTTGAAGATATTATTCATAGGGTAATCATTCTCTAAACATCAGATTTTTTTTTGTCTGTCAACTTACATATGGATAGTTGATCGTGGACATAAACTAATTTTTTTCTGTTTGAATTACATCTGATTTTATTTATGTATTAGGTTGGCTGTGATAGAGTAAAGTGTACTTTATGGATTATAATGGTAATGATAGTTAATACTTTTAAAGCATTTACTTTATGCCAGGCACTGACCTACTCACTTAACCTGTACTATCTTGTTCATTTATTACAACAAATCTCTGCTATAGGTGCTCTTATTACTCTTTTAGAAATAATTAGGTCAGGGTCACACAGTTAGTGGTTGAGCTTACATTTGAATTCAAGTCTTTCGTCCTAAAGCCTGTACCTTTTTTTTTTTAAATGTAAAAAGGAAGCCTTGAGAGGGAGATTGTTGATTTAAAAGAGAGGACGTGACTTGGGGTTTCTGCAGATTCTGTAACCCATGCTAAATGGATCTTCCATGCCCAAGACACTGGCATTTCTAGCTTTCGACAGCCAGTGATGGCAGAGGGTGCTTCATGAACCTGAGCTAATGGCCTTGATGGTCACTGGGAAGAGCTTTCTGCCGTTACCGAGGCCCTTCTTCCAACATTCTAGCTTTGCCCTCAGAAGATTCTTCCTCTCCCTCATCTTAACTTCTACCACCTTATGTCATTGTCTCAAGTGGGGTTCCTCTGGAATGCCTCATGGGGAAAACTTTCTTAGTTCTTGCATGTTTATAGGAGTTTGTTTATTCTCTTTTATAGTTGAAAATCAGTTTTGCTAGAAGTAAAATCTGTGATAAATATATTTTCTTGCATATCTTAAATGTCATTGTTTTCTAGCATAGAACATTGCTTTCAAAGTTTGATGACAATCAGATGTAGCCTGGATGCATATTCTTCACAGTTCAGATATGCATAATAGTCTAATTTTTGGGACACGCTACACATACCAAACAGTGATGGGTTTTTGTTTTTCTCATTAAAGTTGCAGCTAAAGCAAAATGCCACTGTCCACAAAGCTGTTTCCATTTTATTACCTACCTTTTCCTTACCAAAGGGTTAGGGGAAGAAATAAGAAGTGGTACTGTTGCCCCAAATTTGAAATTTCTAGCTATGCTTTTGAGTTAGAACAGGAATATCTAAATTATTCTCATATCTGGCGAACCTTATTGATCTTAAGTTAATTTCACAAAATCTGTGACTTAACTTGAATTGATTTGTTTTCATCATCAAATATAGAGCTATAGTTTTCAATCTTTGAGGGATTCTTAAAAATGCCCAACATATTCCCATCAGTAACATCTCTTTATTACTGGAGCTGGGTATGGTCAGTGCCTAGTTATCCAGCTATTATAATAAAAACGGTTAAGAGTATTGGGTTGTCGGAAAAGTCATGACATATTTTTCTGTGTTTTTCGTTGCAAAAAATGCATCATGACTTTTCCGACAATCCAATATTTTAAAAAACCTTAAGCAAATGCTACTGATGCTGCTGTACACCAGAGGTGATTTGGAAGAAGAGAGAACTTCTGATACAGTGCTGAAAGCATTAAGAATTTGGAGGAGTGAGAGCCAAACTTCTGGCTCTGTGAGTTTGCTGCTTGTCAAGCAGAGACTAGTGTTGAGGATTTGATGCAGATATTTGTGAAAGAGTTGTGGCTCTGGATTGATGTTAGTGTTATGTGACTTTTCAAGCATCATTTTGAGCATGAGCTGAGTATGGATTATATTTTACTATCATTAATTTTAGTGACACAGTAGTGAAAGCTGTTAATCTAGGCATTGTGTCTAGCAACAGGCTGGTGGTCAAGAGTACTTGGCTACATCATAGAAACATTTCTTGATGACCTTTAGGAAAATATGTGGCCTCAATTAAAATTTGAAAATAAAAAGAGACACTATTCTAAGCATTTCATGTGTATGAGCTTTTTAAATACAACTCTCTGAGGTAGATATTATTCTGCCATTTCATGGCAGCTGAGGCTCAAAAAGATTAAGAAACTTGACCAAGGTCACTTAAGGATGTAGGAGATAAATGCATGTCCATACAGCTTGGCTCTAGAATCCTTGCTTTTAACTGTAAGTAAATAGAGTGCATTGAGGAAGTACATTATATTAAGAGGTAATAGCTGGGACTTTTCCAGACTTGAAGTAACCTGGGTCATCTAATTCAGAAAGGTCAGCGATTCTCAACTTGAAAGTAAAGTGTTTAATAAAAGTTTAGGATGCTTAGTCAGGAATCTAGGGCTACAATTCACAACATAAAATTAATCAAATTGTATGTTGTTTCTGCCCCCGCTTGTTTCCTGCTATTGAATCACAAATTTTTAGTATTCTGGCGAGTTTAAAGATAACATACCAGTACTTCTGTTATGAATGCTATAATTAGTATTTGTTATTAGCAGGTATGTTTCCTTTAAATTTGTTTTGCCTTAGGTTTTTTCATTTCTAAATATCATTTTATTACCTTTACAACTGACTTTTTTTTAATTCAGAGAAACATGCTTCATATTTTATAATAGAAAGCAATAAAAATAAGTTTAGTTGAACTTTATTTTGGTAATCTATTGGGTAATCTGTACAGCTCAGTAAAGATACTTTTATATTTAACAATTTTTAAAAATCAAAGTAATACATGCACAGTTTAAAATAAAATAAATTTTATAGAAGGCTTATAATGAGGAAAATTAATGCTGCTTTCCAGAAACAACAATTTTTGGTAATATCTGTGGGATCTTCTGGTAATTACTTGCATTATCTTTAACTAAAATGTGTATACAACTATTTACTGATTTTTTTTTTAGTTAGACATTATCATTTGATTTTCTGTTCTGGAACTTCAAAGGAACTTTCTGTCATTTAGTTTTGCTGATGAGAAGTTCTGTGCCTTTTGGATTCTTGTTTTTATGTAGATGACTTTCTAGCCCCATTCTTACCACCAAAAGCTCCTTTTTAATAAAGCTTTTAATTGTGGTTAAAAATACATAAAATTTATCTTAATAATTTTTAAATGTAAGTAGTATTAAGTATATTCACATCGTTGTACAACAGCTTTCCAGAACTTTTTCATCTTGCAAAACTGTAACTACACCCATTAAACAACTCCTCTTTATCTCCTCCCCTCAGCACTTGGTAGCCACTGTTCTACTTTCTGTTTCTAAAAATCTGACTTTAGATACCTCTTATAAATGGAACCATGCAATATTTGTCTTTTGGTGACTGGCTTATTTCACTTAGCATAATATCTTCCATTTCCTCCCTTTCTAAGGCTGAATAATAATGCATATTAAGTATATACCGCACTTTATCTATTCATCCTTCCTTCGACACTTAGTTTCTTCCTCCTCCTGGCTGTTGTGAATAATGCTGCTATGAACATGATGTGTGAATATGTCTTCTAGACATTCCATTCAATTTTTTTGGACATGTACCCAGAGTGGGATTGCTGGATCATATGGTAGTTGTATTTTTAATTTTTTGAGGCATCACCATATTGTCCCCAAAAGCTGAGTTCTGAACTTGACTAGAAGTCTCTTCCACTTCTGATTTGCTGCTTGCATATTCTCAACTGTGGGTCCTTCCATTCTGTTTTGTTAATTAATCACCTAGCTTCCATCTGCCTTATACCTTCCAAAGATTTGATCACTCACTGATAGCGCACCTCTTACTTCCCTCTTTCCCCTCTTACATTTTCTTTTGTTTTTTTCTCTTACATTTTCAATGTTGTTTGTTTTATACTTTAAAAAATATTCCTTTACTAACATTTCGATGGTGTATTGGGAGGGATGAGTGATAAATGGTTGGGTTCCATCTGTTTTGAACTGGAAAATCCTTTTTTACATGGGTTAATATATCAATATGAATGATTATTTTCCTTATAAAATTGTATCCCTAAAAATGGACATACCAAAGGGCATTTGTTTGTGAACAGATTGTTATTTGGCAATAGTATAGATAAATTTAAATATATTGGACTTTTGAGACAACACTGAAACTTTAAATCTCATGTCTTATATCTTGTAGTACTTTTGAAGCTCCCCCCCCCTTTTTCTTTTGAAAGTAACTTTAAAGAACTCTCAATTTAGTGGGCAGATAAATTTAAATGAGTTGATCTTTTATTTGTAAGTGTTAGACCAGGCGTCTGTTAAAACAGAAGTGACATTTATTTTGGCTAAACAGCTTCTGTTCTGCATATGTGTTTACATAGTTTTTTTCACACTCTATAAATTGAACAGAACAAGTAATCATATTTTTGGATTGACTAAATTTTACTGTAATATTTATAAAGGAAATGGGTATTAGTGACCATTATATAGTAAGGGAAATGTGTTGGAATGAAATTTTACTGAGACATGAATTTTATATCATTGTATGCAACTTCCCCCCCCCCCAAAGATTTTATTGGGGAATTCGGGAAGGGGAACAGACAAGTTGCTGTCCTTTTGNCAGTCTAGTTGTGGAGGATGTCGCTTCACTGGCCCATGTTGGTATTATCATTGCGCTCTTCCTGGGTGAGGCAGTCACTCGCTGGCCATTGGATGGTGGCTCACGAAAGCACACGCCAGCTGCCGGCCAGCCCCACTGCAGCCTACGCCGTCACTGGCAACTCTCAGCAGCCCAGCTCCAGGTTGAGCTGCTGTTCACCATCTTAGCTATAGAGGGCGCAGCATCACTGACCCTCATGTGGGATCTGAACTGGGGCCCTGCTGCTCAGAGCTGGCGCCCCAAGCCAACTCTTATCCAACACACCATTTGGCCAGCCCTTATGCAACTTTTTTAACAGAATGAAAATTTTCTTGCAGCATGAAAATTTAAGTTGATTCTTGACTTAGGATCCATGTTGCCTATCATCAAGATTTGATGGACAGTAACTTTTACTGTTTGCTTCAAACTGCTCTCAAAAAGAAAACGCTAAAAATTTTATCTAAGCATTATCACTCCATCTCTTCTGTCTTCTACCCTACTATTAATTTACTATCAAGTTGATCTTGATAGTAGTTTTTGTTTTTATACTACTCTAGCATGCTTTTAATACTTTTGCTATATGTTCACACATCTAAACTAATCTACTTGTTGTTTTGTAAAATTTGTAATTTTACATAAATAGCATCACACCTTTTCCAGCTAGCTTTGTTTTTGAGATTTATTCATGGTGATAACATCTAGATGTAACCCATACTTTTAAATGCTATAGACTGTCACATTGCATCAGCCTCATTGTGTGTGTGTTTCTCCTGGTGTATGTATAGTTGTGAGTTTCTCTAGGGTAGATACTCTATAACCTGACAATTCATAGAAGTTACGTCCATCTTTACCAGATACTACGCTGAGATTTCTCAGGCTGCTCTGGTTCCTGATTCTCTAGGTGTGACCTGTTTTTTTTTCCCTCGGGGAATTTTCAGGGTTTTTATCTTACCAGCATTTTGAAATTTCAGTTATCTCTTTTTGTTGTGGTGGTTCTACTTTCATCAGTTTTGCTAGACACTTCCAATCTCAACACTTAACGTGTATTGCTGGGAAGTTTTTCTGAATCATTACTTTGATAAATTTATTTTTGCTTCTCTTGTTCTTTCTGGAATATATTAGTTGGATGTTGTACTCTGGACTAAAACTTTCAGTCTTATTCTCTCCCATTTTGAGTTTAATTATTTATTTATTTGAGGGTTGGGGAGAGTCCTACTCTTTGGGTTGTTTTCCCCGCTTGATTATGTAACCTTTTATTTAAAAATGTCTGTCCTCATTTAGTTTGTAACAGCACTTCCGTTTTCTCTGAAAAAAATGTTTATAGCATCTCATTCTTGTTTCATGAGCACGATACTGTTATTTCTCTTAAGGACTTTTGTTTTCCTACTCTGCACTGTCTTTTCTTTCTGGTTTGTTGTTTCTTTTGATTTTTTATGTTTTTCATGTTGTATGTTTTCCTTCAATGTCTGGATGTCTTTGGATGTCTCTTGATGTTGAAGTTTGGAAGACGTGTGTGAATGGACAGGGACTTTCATTTGGTAGGCCTCCCTGTAGGCTGACCTGACTGTTTTATTGAGTATTCTTTGTATGTAAGCAATCTGAAAGTACTTTGTCTGGTGCTACTGAATTTCCTCAGAGAGTGGTAAAACTGTTGCCTTCCTGAGGTTTATAAGATTTCTGAAACTTGAGATGGGAAAGAAGGCTGAGGGTTTCAGCATTCATTATGCAAATTTGTAGCGTAAAGCTCTGGTTTTCAGTAAGTCTTCTTATCCTGGCTCTCAATTAAATCCGCTGTCTAAATCCAGAGCCTTTGTAGTTCAAGTTTTTCAAAGTAAATCTCCAGCCTTTTGCCCTGTGTGGTAGTTTTAATACATGTCTGCAAATTCTTTTTTATCTTCCTCTGTGAGAGGTAGGGTCTTTGTCCCCTCTCCTTGAATCTGAACGGGCCTTACAAGTGAATTGCTTGTAACTAACAGAATGTAACACTGGTGAGGGTCAGAAAAGGCCAGGTAGTTTCTGCCTGTTGCCCTAGGTCACAGTGGTTCTCAACCTGTGGGTCGTGACCCCTTTGGTGGTTGAACAACCCTTTCACAGGGGTCTCCTAAGACCATCGGAAAACAAAAAGATATTTACATTACAATTCATAACAGTAGCAAAATTACAGTTATAGAGTAGCAACGAAAATAATTTTATGGTTGGGGGTCACCACAGCATGAGGAACTGTATTAAAGGGTCGCGGGCATTAGGAAGGTTGAGAACCGCTGCCCTAGGACAGTCCCTCTGGACATTCTTCCTGTGGAAGAAGTCTGACCACCCTGAGGCAAACTGGAGAGACCACATGCAGTGCTCCTCAGTTGAATGATGTCCCAGCGGAATTCGAGCCAACAGCTCTCATCTACTGCCAACCATTAAATGAGTTTTCAGGTGACTTATTTCCCCAGCCAAAATCTGAGGAACTCCACGGGGCAACTGCCCAGTTGAGCCCTTATAATTAATGAGCTTGATTGCTACTTTATTATTAACCAAAGCCCATACTTATTCAGGTTTCGTTAGTTTTTACTTAACGTCTTTTTCTCTTCTAAGATCGTATAAGGTTATACAACACTTAACAGTAAATTATCATGTCTGCTTAGGCCCCTCACGACTGTGGGAGTCACCCAGACTTTTCTTGTCTTTTATGACCTTGACAATTTTGAGGAGTACTAGGTCAGGTACTTTATCGAATGTCTTTATTGGGATTTGTCTAATTTGCTTTCCTCATGATTAGACTGACATATGGGGCTTGGGGAAGAAGACTACAGAGATGAAGAACTATTTTCATTTCATATATATCAAGAGAACATACTGTGAACATGATTATGACTTGATTTTGACCTTGATTATCTGGCTGAGATAATGTGTGTCGGGTTTGTCCACTGTAAATTTACTCTTCCCGTGTCCATCCTCCGTCCGTCGCGTCCCCCGTTGTCCTTCGCCCGACGCTTCATTTTGTGCTCTTTGAAAAGGAAGTCACTATGCCCAATCTACATTTCAGGGGTGGGAAGTTACGGTTCAGGTGAACACACCTGTTTGAGTGTAGCGTATCGACATAAATTGAGTGTCGAGTTTCGACACATGTGGAAATGTGTCCGTTCTCTCCCATTCATTCATTTATTCAATCATTTTTATCAGTGTGAACTCATGGATATTTATTTTATACTTGGGGTTATAATTCAATACTACTTAATTTATTTTGTTGCTCAGATTATTCCAGCTTTGTCCATGAAAAAAATTGTTGGATCTACCATGAACCAAGAGTGGCCAGTTAATTCTGTTCCGTTTCTGGTTCTTTCCCGTTGTATTACCTGTAGTTTTACTTATGTGTTTTGGTGTTGTGTTATTTGGCTTATCACTACACTTAAAATTTCTTTGTGGATTATAGTTCTTTTAAACTGGATTTTTCCCCTGAATGTGACCTAAATTTGCTGTTAATTTCTTGGCTGTGATTTCTTTTTTATTGCATTAGTTGCCCTTATCTTTTTATTTTTTATATTCAACCTTTCTGGGTCTCGTTATGTGGGTAAGTTTTTAGAATGTACAATAGAATGTAGATAGATAGGTTTTGTTTTGTGTCCCAATTTGAGAATTCTTTTTTAAATAGGTGAGTTTATATTTACTAACATCACAGTGTCTTTTTTCTGAATTGTCTTTGTTTGCTTTCTCTTTTTAATGTTTGAAATTTTAAAATACTGTCTTACTTTTGGGCATGTTTTTGAAGGGGGATTTTTGTCCAGTTCTTTCGGGAGACTTTGCTTTTTAGGCAGATGAGGGGAGTGCAGTTGAGACAAAGCCTCTTTCTGCATTTGATTTTCAAATGTCTTCAGCTCAGAAGAATTCCTAGGCCACTGTGATACAATTTGCATCCCCCTTCACATGTTTGAAAGAACAACAGTTTAGTTAGAGATAAAACACTTGGGTCATGCTTTCCTTCCCACAGGTATTTGACACAGCTCCCCTTCCTTCTGCATTCCACTTTGGAAGACTGAAACTAGCCTGACTTATTTACTCCTCTCCTGCTTTCAGTGGCTTTATTTAGGAGGGTGTGGAGGAGAAGGCGGGATTGAATTCCCATGGGATTCTTTATTTGCCTTTAAAATTGAATAGCCAGAATAGATTGTGCTATTTTTCCCTTAATCTAAATTGTAATATGTTTTCTGCAAATCTTAGTAGACATGTCTGTATTAATATTTCACCCTGTAGGTAAGGTTTTATTAGCCTCAGCTCTGTTGACATTTGAACCATGAATTCTTTGCTTCAGGAATGGTTGAGAAGCGCTGCTATAGATTTTTACTCCATTCCTCTATTGTTAGGAATGCAAGTTATTTTTATTCTCAGTATAAATAACACTGTAATGAACATCATTACACACAAAGGTTTTTCTCTTTTGATCTGTTATTATGGTGAGTTACATTATTGATTTCCAAATATATAACCTTTTTTCTGTTTTATAGAGGATTTTTAAAAATGTGCTAATAGATTATATTTGCTTAGTCTTTTAAAACAATAATACAATACTTATGTACAATTTGAGTTATTTCTTTAGGATAAGTTCTCAGAAATAGGACCTCTGGGTCAGTTTCTAATTATTACATAATCTTGGCATTCTTAGGATACATTTCTAAGCTACCCTAGCACGATTGGCAAAATCACAGGTGGAGAGATATTCCTAGCCAGTTTATAATCCTTGCAACATGTTGGTTGGTAGTATGAAGTGTTCTACTCAACTGAGGTGTACCTGTTACTTTAATTTTTTTAATAAACTTTTAATTTTGAAATAATTTTAGATTTATAGAAAAGGTACAAAGCTAGTACAGATTTCCCACATACTCCTTCAAACTGGTTTTCGTACATTACTGTGGTGTATTTGTCTAAACTAAGAAACCAACATGACTACTATTTCTGTTAACTAAACTTTAGACTCGATTTGAATTTCATCAGTTTTTTTGTTAATTCCCCTTTTCTGTGCCAGGATCCAATCCAGGCACCACATTACATCAGGACCCTTGCCTTTTGAGTCCCAAAACATTTATGTAACTGTTCTTGATTTTTAAAAGGAAGAAGGAAGTTTTTAATGTAGGAACCACTTAAGCCTTGAGATGAAGCATGCCAGCTCTAGGCTAGCCTGCTTTGACTTGAATCCTGTTGTGCCACCTAAGTTGTGTTGTCTGGGAGTACTAGGTATCGCAGTTTTCTCAATTGTAAAATAAGAATATTAATAGTACTACTTGACTAAATTGTTATTTGATGTAAATGATATAGTGCACACCAGTCTTTTACTATAAAGCCTGGCATACAGCTCACAAGAAAACGAAGCATTATTTATTTATATTACTTTTTTAGTCAAAAGACAATATACTAGTCTTCAGAAACCCTTGGGGGGAAAATCTTATCCACAGGCCTAAGGCAGCCCTGACACCACCTTATCCTTCTGATAGGAAGCAGATGGGATGGACAGATTGTGCTGTTTCTACGCACGCCTTGCCAGTGTCCATGTGCCCCCTCTAAGAAACATGTGCCAACTGTAGCGAGGAGAGGGGGAATTTCACAGTTTCTCAGTGTCCTTTGTGGAAATGTCATGATTTTCTTTGTCTAAAGATTTTTGGTTAAAGGTTTCTTCGAGAATTGTTTGCTTTTTTGATATTTGTTTTTCTAAAGGGTAGAATTTAAATGAGTTGATGTTTGCGAAGCATTTTAAACACAGTGCCTGCCACAGAATGAGCACTGTGGAAGTATTTACTTGCCTCAAATAAGATGAAGCATATTATAATTATTTGTTATAATGAGCCTCTGGAGCAACAATTAATTGAAATAATAAGAAGTGAGGGGTACCATTAGCCCTCTCAGATTAGTCAGTCATGTGATTGTCCCCGAAGGGGCCTGGTTTCTGACCAAACCTCTGCAGTCAGCTCCATCTGCTGCAGAGATGGATTCAAGCAGCTAAAAACTCTTACCTTTGGCCATAGGGCTGGTAAAGTGAGAATAGTACCGGGCATTTGTAATTATGAGGGAATAAAGGGAGAATGAAATTGTTTAGGCATTTTTTTTCCCTACATGTCCTACAGTTTAAATTTCATTGCAATAAAAAATATCCAAGTGAGGTTGCTCAGGAAAGGGTGGTCCTAATTTTGGCAGGACCTAGAGACAACATTAAATTAGTTTTTAAAAAATTCTGTTGATGGAAAATTTCAGACATACATAAAGGTAGAAATAATAGTGTATATTGAGCCCCCAAGTACCTATCAACCTATTTCAACAGTTACTGACATAGAGCCAATAGGTTTTTTTTTTAAATTTATTGGTGTGACAATGGTTAGTGAGCCACTAGTATTTTCAAATTGCTGTGAATTCCCACAACATCATCAGTCTAACAGCAACCACTTCATTTTGTATATTTTATTTTATATGTACAAATTTTATATTATTAATAGTACAAATGTTTTTGTTCTTTGTGTTATGTTTTTTTGTAAGTAGTGTTAGCAATAATTGTCATTTTAGTGGGGATCGCAATTACTATTTTATGCTCTTCAATTCTCCCTTTTTCTTTATTTGCTTCCCTTTCCATATTCTATTCAGACTTTAGCTTTGAAAGCACTGATATTTTTCTGTTGCAGTAAATGATGTATTTTAGTTTCATGTATTTATAAACAATAGACATCTAATATAAAGCTATCCTTTTTAACCCTTGGTGGGGGTGGGTGGAGAGTGTTATGTAAATTTTAAAATGTTAAGTGATTGAAGGGCAACTGTACTTGTTTAACTTGATTGCAGCCTTTCTTTCAGCATTCTTCTTTTTTTAAAATGTCTTAATGTTAACCAGACACCTGTCTTTTATCCATTGATCCTAGATCTGCCCTCTGGAACAAATAAATAAGCCTTTTTCTTTCACAAGGATTCAATATTCGCCATCAGCTCTGCTAGGACTCAATACCTCCTCTATAGTCTAAGCAGTCCCAACTACAAATATTCTTCATTTGTTGTGTTTTTGAGCTGCCTGCTGTTCTTCATTCTTTTGTTTAGGATATATTTTAGTTTTGTCAATGTCTATCTTAACATGAGGTCCTTAGAACTGAATGCAGTGTTTTGTATGTTTTGCAAGTTAGATTACTGAACCTTATATTAACCTAGACTGTTGGATTTATATTTTCTAGCTTTAATGGCCTTGAGTTAGGAACTGTGGTTCAGCCATTTTCAGTTGCAATGGGCCTCCTATCATGTGAGCGTTATCAAATGCATAGTATTTTTAGCAAGCCAGCTACTTCATTTGATGCTCACGTGCTCATTCATTCATTCATTCCACAAATATTTATGCAGTGCTTACTATCTGCCGTGAGTGCTTTTAGTCATTTTTGGCAGTGAACAAGACAGATGTAGTTTGTCTTCTTGTGGAGCTTACATTCTGCTTGGGGCAAAATGTAAGAATTTAATGAAAAACAATTTCAGCAAGCTATGAATAAAATAAAAGCAGGAACATGAGCTGTGATGGTGTTTGGAGAATACTTTAAATTGGGTAGTCAGGAAAGGCTGTGCTGCTCTGAGAGTAGAAAGGTAAGGGTGATTCCAAAAAAAGAAAACAGTGAAAACAAAAGTCCAGAGATGAGGAACAAGCGTGACATACTGAGGGAATAGAAAAGGCCTCTGTGGCTAGAGAGCAGAAAGTGATGGTGGAAGAGTTACAGGAAGTCCAGCTAGAGAACTAAATGGATCAGATCACAGAGGAAGAAGTTTGGCTTTTCTTCTAAATTCAGTGGAAAGTCAACAGTGACATATCCCATTACATTTAAGAAAGATGACCCTGGAGAATTATAGGGATGCCAAAGTGGGAGCAGGGCCACTAGTTAGGAGGTTATTGTGGTAGTTTAGGCAAGAGATGATGATGACTTTGGGAAGGTGCAGCTACAGATAGAGAGGTGACCTGATTTGGGCTGTATTTGGAGACAGACTCGGTAGGGTTTGCTAATGAAATAGTGGGTCTGAGAGAAAGCAGAGTCAAGACTGACATGTTTTCGTTCGTGTGACAAAACAGATTTGTTTCAACTCTGGAGAAAAAAGCTGGCATACTGTTAATATTTACCATAAGAGATCTGACAATTAAGTTTACGAACTTGTTACAATGATGTTGCTAACCTTTTATTGATATCAGAGGGATTATTCATCATGAATTTGGACAAACAGTTAATCAAGTTTACTACTTGGAAGTGCTAAAAAGGCTGCGTGAAAAAGTTAGACGACCTGAACTTTTTGCCAGCAATTCATGGCTCTTGCATCACAACAGTGCACCAGCTCACACTGCCACGGCACTGTCTGTGGGGAGTTTTTAGCCAGTAAACAAATAACTGTATTGGAATACCTTCCCTACTCACCTGATCTGGCTCCCAATGACTTCTTTCTTCACATGAAGATAAAGGAAATATTGAAAGGAAGACATTTTGATGACATTCAGGACATCAAGGGTAATACGACATCAGCTCTGATGGCCATTCCAGAAAAAGAGTTTCAAAATTGCTTTGAAGGGTAGACGAGGCACTGGCGTCGGTGCATAGCTTCCCAAGGGGAGTACTTCAAGGGCGACTGTAGTGATATTCAGCAGTGAAGTATGTAGCACTTTTTCTAGGAAGAATTCGCGAACTTAATTGTCCGACCTCGTATTGTATGTTGATATTTAAGAGAATGGAGTTTGAAACCAGACAAAGCTGGTTTACAACAGCTTTGTTTTCTACCTTGGATGAGTTACTCAACCATTCTTTGAATCAACGCCCTCATCTATAAAATGAGGACAAATATATTTACTTTATAAAGTTGTTGGAAAGATTTAATGAGCTGATTTAATGAGCTGATTGATATAGGCTCCGATGCCTGGTCATATTAATGATATATGTTAGCTTTCATTGTATTAAGGGTTTTTGCAAGGGTAACCTTGAGTCTACATAATGTTAGCCATATGCCAACTTTACACAGTAACTCCTATATAAGATGCAGTTCTACGCTTTAATTGCAATGTATTTTTTTTTTGTTATTCCTCGGAGGTATCTAATTCTTTGTTTTCTGCCATTTTGAAAATATGGAAAAATTGTTTTGTTTTCCTTTGTATGTTGCAAGCCAAAATTTACATTAGTTTATTGCCTTTGTATCAAGTTTCAGAGTATGCTTATACTGTGGTGTCAGACTGAAGAAATATCTTGCAAGAATGATCAGAAATACTGGGTTTTTGCTAACATGCCACTTGTAGTGTAGCTTTTATATTCTAGAAAAGTATCTTAATCCTGTTTCTATAAAATGCAACATGAGAATTTTGTTTTCACCTTGTCTCTTAGAGAAGTACAGTTCATTTAGATAGATTTTGATATTTGTATTTACAACATAGCAGCACTAAATATTTAAGAATTTTTCTGTATTTACATGGTATATACATCTCTGTGAATTTATAATATGCTTTATCATAGTTTGTACTGTCTTATAGAGGCTATTAATCTCGGTTTTCATCTTACATTGAGTGTAGATTTGATGCTTATTATTTTCTTCTTTAAAATTTTATTGGGGATTTGGGGGAGGGGAACAGCGTTGAGGAATTGGGGAAGGGGAACAGACAAGTTGCTGTCCTTTTGTTCTTCAGTCTAGTTGTGGAGGACATCGCTTCACTGGCTCATGTTGGTATTATCATTGCGCTCTTCCCCTGAGGCAGTTGCTTGCCAGCCATTGGACAGCCACTCATGCCAGCTCACACTGGCTGTCACCCGCTCACGCCGGCTGTCAGCCACTCCACTGCAGCCTACGCCATCGCCGGTCACTCACGGCAGCCCAGCTCCAGGTCGAGCTGTTGTTCACCATCTTAGCTGTAGAGAGCGCAGCATCACTGGCCCTCATGTGGGATCCAAACTGGCGGCCCTGCTGCTCAGAGCTGGCGTCCCAAGCCAGCTCTTAACCAACGCGCCACTCGGCCGGCCCATCATCGTTGATTATTATTATTATTATTATTATTATTATTATTAGCAGGATTCACCAATGGGTTTACTTTCTCAAGGAAATGGCAACATTAAACGCAACGGGATGTACCTGCTGGGTCTTAATGGTTTGCTCAGTATGTCAATGTAGATGATTGTTTCTTTCATTTGCAGAGACAAAAACCTTTTGGCATCAATATATCAGTGTTTATAATGGTTTAGATTTTTATATATTACAGCTTTTGATTGCAGAAATGGATTCACTATAAAGGAATTTTCCTAGTTGAAATAGCATTCATTAACTGGTATTAAATTTAAGTAATTTAATTTTTGTTACATTTACACGTTTAAAATTGAAAAGGTACAACATGGCATAGAATGGAGAGCGTCTGTCTTATTCCTGTCTTCCAAGCTCTTGATTTTTCTTCCCCAAAGGTCCCAGTTCTGTGTGTGCTTCCAGAAAATGAATATGTGTATCTATGTGCATGTGTGCACACACGTATACTTTAAAAAAAAATTGTAGGGTATTGTTTTATCATATTTTATCATTAAATATGCATCATGATTCATATTAATCAATTCCCAAATGAGTGATAGTAAGATGGTTTTATGTATTTTACCTTTCTTAACAGTGGTGCAGTGAATTCTCATTTTGTATATGTAGGGGTAAACCTTTATGTTAGTAAATTCTTACAATTTGGTTGAAGAGTATGTGCAACTGTAATTTTTGATAGATTTTATTAAATTGCCTTCCAGCTGAGATTGTAACAGTTTATTGGTATCAACTGTGTGTGTTTCTACATAGTCTTCTTGAGAGAATGATCATCTGATACATGAAAATGATATCAGTGTAGTCTTAATTTTCATTTCTCTTATGCATGTGAGATTGGGCAGAATTTAAGATCCATTTGTGGGGATTTTTTGGTCCATTTTTCTATCATGTTGCTGGTCATTTTCTTAATGATTTAAAGGACCTTTTTATATATTAGGGCAATGATGTGAAATGCAGCTCCTTAAATCTTACCATGTAGGGTGCTGTTGTTTTACTTTATACTTCTATAATTAAAATAAACATTAATGTAGTTTAAAGAACCAGCTAGTTCTGCAAGCTCCCCTTTTTGGAGAAGATTTCACTGGAACCAACCATTTCAAACTCTTAACAGTAGCAGAGTCCTTTGGAATTTAACTTCAAATCTCTAAATAATGTACTTCTTGATTTTTATTTTCTTTTTTAGTTTCGGGAATTATCTATCCTATTACTGAAAATGAGATTTAACTCTTTCACTCCACTACCCCAAACTTACTTTCTCAGTGTGTCTGTCTGTCTCTCTCTCTCTGACCTTTCTCATCAAGATAGGGTTACTTTTTATTTCCTTCACAATTTCTTGTTTTCCTGGAGTTAAAGTTTTTGTTTAGTGTTTGATGTACTAATCATAATTCAACTCCAAATTTCCCCCCAGCTGAGACCAGTGTCATTCTGATTCTTGAGCTATTGTATGAAACCTTTTTCTCTCTCTCCGAGCTTCTAGGTTCTTATCCTTACCTCCAGTGTTGTGAAATTTTTGATAATGTGCTTTTGTAAATGTCTGTTCTCATTCATTGTGCTTGACACAGGGTGTGTGTGCCCTTTTAATCTTGAAATAACCTGCCCTTCAGTTTAAAATTTTCTTTTTCTTTCTTTTTTTTTTTTTTTTTTTTTAAGCTGAGCCATCCTGCCACCTGTTGGCAGCTCAGCAGCAGCTCAGCTCGGGCCGGGACTCCAACCGCTAGTTGCTCAGAGCTCAAACTCTTGAGCGAGCTCAACCAACTGAGCCACTCGGCTGTCCCTGAAATTTTCTTATTATTTTTAAAAATTACTTCTTCTCTTCAGTTTTTTGTGTTCTCTTATTACTGTTTTTGGGCTCTCGAACCTCCTGGACTGATCCTCTCCTGTTGTACTATCTCTGTCATGTGCTATAATTTCTGGGAGTGTCCTCCAACTTTTATCTTCCCAGCATTCTCTTCTACAATTATGTTTTCACTTTACAGGAGCTCTTTTGTTCCTCTGAATGTTCTATTTTTCCTTTTAATAACATCCTGTTACTTCAGATTCAAAATCTTATCTTTCTGAGAAGAGATTGCTTGCTTGCTTCCTCCCTTCTTTCCTTTTTTTCTTGAATTTTCTTTTCCCAGTGTAGTCCCTGTCTCTTCTAAGCTGCCTTTTTCTGTTTGTTTTGGCCCCTCTCGTATTAGGGAAATTCTTCTATGTTCTGTGTTTGGCCATGGACTGTTTGCTTATATTTTAAAGTGGGCATTGAATAGCTGGTTGGAAGCTCTGTGACTATCCACAGGACTTATTGGCTGTGAGGTTCACTGCAGGGTGACTGGCTGACCTATTTTTGTTTTTTTTTCTGAATAATCTTTAATGTTAGTATCTTTAGATCTTTCCTATGGGGCTAGTGAGATTTTAAATAATATAATTATGTAGATTCTTGTCATCTTTTGTTTAGAGGGTATAAATTTGATTGCCAGCATTTTAGGAACCAAGTGTCTGCAAAGGCTGGAATAGCAAATAATAAGGATGTAAACTATTACTTAATTTTATGTTTTAAATCTAGTTTCCAGCCCTCATCCCTGCCTGGTATTCTCCAGTTACAAAAATCTTACTAATATTTACCGTCTTCAGGAGTAAACCTCCATCCCTTTTGTAGGTGAGGGAGTGGTATTCATTCATTCAGCTACACTGAACCAGACAGGAGAATTCTGGGGAGTCCACCTACCTCTTCAGTGGGCTTTTAGTCCCATTTTTAGCTCCATTTTCACCTCCACTTCCAGAGGTACCACCGAAACCAGAGCCTTTGGTACAGTCTGCAGTTTTAACGAGTTTGCTTCTTTGTTTACTCACAACTGGCTTAGTTTTTGACTTAGTATTACGAGTCAGAGTCTAGGTTCTTCTGCCTCCCAGCCTCCACAGGTCAGTTGCTGTTGTCTATGCTCCCACTGACTTTATCTTTATGGGTTTAAAAAGTCCCTTATTACAGTTTAATGGGATTTCAGAACAGAAGAGGAACAAATGCCTGAGCCAAAATTTCTCTCCCCTTTGGCAGACTGCATCCCTTATTACTTTTGCCCCTCGGTACTGACTTAAGGACGGCAGAGAGCATTTCAGTTTACCTTCAATGCCTTCTCTAGAATATGGGCATTAAGAATTGTTCCCCTTAATTTGACATAATTGAGATAAGGTAAGAACTTTTAAACTTTAATAAAGGCAGAGGAAACCCAAAGAGAAAGAAAAGCAGAGCACAGTAACCAAATACATAATCTAGTAGTCTTTGCCTTGTCTCCTGGGATGCACTGCTTCATTCGGATAGAACTCCTGGATTGCTTCTCGTGATGGATGCCATGCTAGCATCCATTATCCAGATCCCATTCCTGTGTGCTGACCTCCCTGGCTGCCCTTCTCTGAGAGACTGAGGCTCTTCTGTTGTGTGAAGCTGGAGTGATGAGTTCAGGCTTTTCACCTGAGGCCTTCCTCTTTTCAGTATAATGCAGAGAATGTCTGTTTCCATCGTGGAATCTTACTTCAATTCTAGGAGGGATGTGGTCTTATGGTAAAGGCCACATAACAAGTTTATCACATTTACTGGGGATGGAAGTGTTGCTTTATTAAACCACTTCTCTCAAACTAATTTTGTTTGTTTGTTTGTTTTTAAAGACTCTTCTGACATGTATTCAGTACTTGTTTGGCAGGGAAATAAACAGATTGCTGTTTTGGGAAATGGTGGTATACACACTAAGGGCTATTAATTATTTAAAGTAACATGTCCTAAGTGCTAAATGGATGAAAAAAAGGTTACGTTAATGAAGTTTAGTAGAGCATCATGGGTAAAGGGTTTCTGGAAAAGATAAGACCCAGGTCTGACTTTTCAGGAAAGGTGTAACTGCAGAGGTGGAGGGTAGTTTGGGAGGGAGGGCACGATTTTTAAATAATTCAGTGTCCAAATTATGGTAGGCAAAATAGTCCTCCTTTTGATTTTAGGCTATATTAGAATCAGTGACTGCAGATGTTGAGTATAATGTTTTTTCTTCACTTTCATTTTTATATTTATAACTAGCTTGTTATTTGGAAAAATGAAGCTATATTCTTTGATGACCAATTATTAAGTGTTTCCTACTGTGCTGTCAGGTTTCTTTATAAATGTGAAATATAGTTGGACTTGATTGTAAATTGAGGGCAGCTTTGAAGTATGTCCCTTTTGCAATGTGATTGATGAGAACAAATCAGCCAGCAAAGGCAAGGGACCTAGAACTTTAAATTCAAAGGAATTTTTCAAAACCAATGCTTCAGATAATTTTTCTTGTTCTTTGTCAGAGAGTTTATCATCAAAATAAATTAACTAAGTACTATATTTAGTGTTTTCAGGGATAGTAGAGAATCGTATCCATTGAATCTTACTTGGGTGTTTTATAATTGGAGATTAACTTTTTTTCTTCTCCAGCAACTATGTATGAATCCAGTTCTTCAGAGGAAGTTCTATTTTTTAGATGTGTTTAAGGGGAAAGAGAAAAAAGCATCTGATTTGGATCTATTTGACTAAGGAGTAGAGATAATTTTGAGTGAGCTAAAGGGGGATTTAGAAAAAAGGGAACCTGGAATTCAGTTTTGCAAGTGTTTTGATGTGGTGATGAGTAGTGTTGATACCTTTTGAATATGCACATTTGCCTGTATTGGACCTTACTTTGAACATTGTAGGAATATTTCAATTTGAGTACTTGAACCAGCCCTTCAAGTTCCTTGTAACTGAAATTTGCCTTTTATATGTAAAGGTTGCCCACCCTCCTCCCTTACCGCTTTCATAGTTGGTTTATGAGCAAACTCAAAGGCATCAGAGTTTTTTATGTGGAGGCTTATTCTAGAGAAGAATATAAACTATAGCTACCTCTCTAAATTTTAGGGCCTCTAGAACTATTTTCCAGATATGTTCTTAGTGAAAAGCACAGATGTTCTCAGTTGGGTTTGCTACTTTCTCAGGCACGAGGGGGATGACACATCTTTAAGTTCCCAAATCCATGATTGTAAGATAAGTAGATAATGGTCCTCTTGGTAGGAAATGTTAGTCTTAGGATTTCAGTGCTTCTGCTTTGTCTCTTGAGATACTTGTGTACACACACACATACACTCACACACCAGCCATACTGAATGAATTGTACTCTTAACCTTCTTGGTCTTTGTATATGCTAGTTCCTTTCCCCACTGCCGTCTTTTTAGGTCTCAGTTTAGCCTTCTTCATTTGGAAAATTTTTAACTCCATAAGGCTATTTTTGACACCTTTCCTTGGAATACTGGTACTTATCACAGGGTGCCTTCATAAACTATGCACCGGTCTTTTTTTTTTTAAGTAAAGAATACTTTATTGTAAGTTTAAGTATAGTTGGCATGCAGTATTATATTAGTTTCAGGTGTGTCTGTGCGCTGGGCTTGATCTTCACCAGACTATGATTCCTTTAGGGGAGGGAGCATGTTATTTCTAGTACCTAATCCAGTGCCTGGCATGTGGCAGGCACTCAGAAAATACTCCATTAAGTGACTATTGTACTATTGCTATATGTACTTACTTGAGAAAAGTTAAAGTATTCATGTGACAAATACATTAAAGGTGTGAATAATTTATTGCTGTATTTTATACATTGATTATAAATGAAAAATTTTTTAATCATCCCAGAAGAGAATACTATATAATATATAAACACATGGAAAGCTTTTCAGTGATTTTAAAAATGTGATTAAAGTTATTTAAGCAAATTACTTAAAAAAAACAACAACATAAAAAAACACAGCCAGTAGTTCTCAGTCTTTCCAGGTATGAGAACCCCTTTAAAAATATCATTTCTCAGAGTCTTACTTAATAGCACACTTACCATGGACCATTGATTGAAAAGTAATAACATTATGTTGCTGTGGGTTCAGTAATGTATTTTTCTTAGAGAAGGCAATGGAAAAAGACAGATGTGCAGAGAACACTGTTTGTTTAGTCTTTAGACAATGCATATATTCTCAGTTTTGTAAAAACTCTGAGACCCACAGAGTTGTACAGACCAGAGGTCTCTAAAGTGGGTATGCAGGACCATCCATTAGTATTAATATTTTAAAATTAGAACTTCTGTTTATTGTCTTTCATCTTGAAAAAGACAAATTGCATTTAGTATTCGTGATTGCAACTGGCTTCCCCACAGTAAGTATGTCAAGTGGGCCAGTGAGAGAGCCTAAGGAAGGTAGGATTTTCACATCCTCAGTTGTATACAACATTCTGTCCCATTGAAGTTTACATGTGATGACGCTGATTTGCATATGATCTAGTTTCAAATAAAGTGTCTTCCAAAAATAAGCAGGTGACTAAAAGATTCCTTCCAAAAAATCGAATTGATTAAAATTATAATAAAGCACATAACATAAAAAAAGTTAGTGCTGCTAATCCTTGTCTGAGCTCTTATGGCATAAACACTGGTAAATCAGATATGAAATATCACCCTCTCAGGAAAATCTGAGATTGTCAAAGAGGAGTACAGTAAAAGCTTGGATTGTGAGTAACTTGGTTTGTGAGTGTTCTGCAAGACGAGCAAACATTTCTAATACTTTTTTTTAAAGAGTTTTATTGGGGAATTGGGGGAAGGGGAACAGACAAGTTTGCTGTTGTTTTTTTGTTCTTCAGTCTAGTTGTGGAGGACGTTGCTTCACTGTCCCAAGTTGGCACCATCATTGTGCTCTTCCTGGGCGAGGCAGATAAGTCTCTGGCTTCTGGACGGCCGCTCACTGCGGCTGCTGGCCGCTCACGCTGGCTGCTGGCTACACACGGTAGCCCATGGCAACCCACTGGGGCAAGGGCTGCAGCCTACGCCGTCGCTGGTGACTCACGGCAGCCCAGCTCCAGGTTGAGCTGTTGTTCAGCATCTTAGCTGTATAGGGCAGTCTCACTGGCCCTCGTATGTGGGATCCAAACCAGGGCCCTCTGGTGTCCCAAGTCAGCTCTTAACCAATGCGCCACTCGGCCGGCCCTCTAATACATTTTAATGTGGTAAATGAGCGATGTCTTGCAATAGGAGTAGTTTGTTTCCGGAACGAATTATGCTTGCAAACCAAGGTGTTACTGTATTTGAAATATGCTTCTGTATTTACTGTTGTTGAAACTGTATCACTGTATCTTGCCTAAGTGTACAGTGTCACTTGACATATAGCTAAATGATAGCATATCATAACAAATTAGCAAGGCATTTAAGAAAAATGCATTCTGAGCATAAAAATTAACCTTTATGAGTTTTTTCCAGAGATACTTGACAAAGCCTTACAACATTCAATGCAGTACTTTACAAAATTTCACTAAATTTAATTATAAATGTTTACAAGGCCCCTTGAGATTCTTGTTGAAGAGTAAAAGACAAAGTCATACTACTGGGAAACACTTGTTTTTCTTAACCTTGGTCGAAATGACTGAAATAATACATGTAATGTATGGCCAAAAATTAAAATGTGTTCCTTTGTCACCAAATTCCTTTGTAAACATTGCTAATTTGGAGAAACCAGTATTAGAACAATTATGCATTGTGGAAGATTGGCTTTAAGGTTGATGAACATATAGGTGTTTATGACATACTTCCCCTCAGTATTTGCTAAGTTGTGTTTCAGTGATAAAAGACTTCTTTGGGGGGGAGGGGTGAATAGTAATAGTAAAAGCAAATAGAAGCTACACAAATGTATATTCTCAACATAAATGTCTTCTCTAATAACCATTCCTGGGAGAAAAACCATAGTCACTTAAGGTGACAAACTTCACTGCATCACTCACAGGCAAATCACTGCAGCAAAGAAGTCGATCCAGGAGTTTACGAAGAGCTGTTATAGTGTCATCAATGTAGTTTAGTTAATTTTGTGAAAGTAAGACCTTTAATATATAGTGAGTTATTTACAGTGCTTATAAATGAGATGAGAAGTGATCAAGAAAGTAATTTTACCACATAGAGGTTTGCTGATTGTCTTATAGCAAAAAGTTCTTTGCTTTTGAAGAGTTTGGAACTTAAAATAGGAGTTGCTAATTCTTCAGCAGTCTGCAGATATTTTTGGATAAAAGAAAACACTCTTAATCTTTTTAAGATTAAGATTACTTTAAAAATAATTATTTTAAAGAAAATGGTGTTAGCAAAAGCATTTGGGAAATGTTTGGAAGTGATTTGTTTTGTGATTTTTGTTGGGAAAAAAAGATCTGTGTTGAATATCAAATTTGTATATTTTAAATACTTCGGAATTTAGGTATATGTTCCAGGAAAACTCATAACATATGCACCCAGGTTGTTCAGAACAGCACTGTTTTATAATTTTAAAAAATGAGGGCTGGCCTAGTGGCGCGATCGTTAAGAACTGGCTTGGGACGCCTGAGGGCCCCAGTTCAGATCCCACATACGAGGGCCAGTGACACTGCCCTCTACAGCTAAGATGCTGAACAACAGCTCAACCTGGAGCTGGGCTGCCGTGAGTCCCGGTGACGGCGTAGGCTGTA
>NW_017731468.1:108698-153433 GCF_001890085.2 Hipposideros armiger | reverse complement strand
GAGCGCAATGATGGTGCCAACTTGGGCCAGTGAAGCAACGTCCTCCACAACTAGACTGAAGAACAAAACGACAGCATCTTGTCTGTTCCCATCCCCCTAATTCCCCAATAAAAATCTTTAAAAAAAAAAAAAGAGAAGTAACTCAAATATTCATTAATAGTAGAATGGTTAAAAATTATAGTACAAGTATGCAAATGGCATGTTATGAACTATAGCTCTGCATCAATGTAGATGAATCTCAGAAATACAATGTTGGGCCAAATTTTAAAAAGTGCTAAAGCAATTCATACTGTATATCAATGTAGAATGTCAAGCACATAAAGCTAACAACCACACATGAAATTGTTTAACTACAAGGGATGCTAATTATAAAATTCTAAATGATAGGAGTCTTCAGTGGTCTTGATACTCTGTTTCTTAAACCATATGGTGGGTACATGGGTGTTCATTTTATTACTATTTAGCTAAATGTGTACATTATATAAACTCTTATGTATGATATTTCATGATGTTTTAAAAATTAAATCATTATGGGACAACCCCAACTTTAAAATGAGATCAATTTGGAACTTTAAAAAAAAAAAAGTCAGTTTGTGAAAGAATGCAGTCCCTGATATAGCCAGTAGGTGTGCCTGTGACCTAAGATAGGTCATTTGGATACTCATTCTTTGAACTGTGAGCCTGTGACTTAAGGAGAGGAAAGTGAGAAGGTAGGAATCATGGCAGCACCAGCAGTGGTAGCAAGCCAGCAAGGCTGCTCCTGGGGGGTGACTTGCACAGTGTTTGGCTGTGCAGCCTCAGGGGCTCATTTGTTTCCTGATAGTTTTCTAATCTTTATCAGTTGTTTTTTTTTTTTTCAAGATGAAATAGCCATTAAAAATAAGAATCTAAATTAAAATATACTTAGAACTAGGCTTTCAAATCATTGTATGAAAGTATAAAACCAGCATGTTCAAAAATAAGCATAGTCTAGGGCCGGCCGAGTGGCTCAGTTGGTTAAGAGCTCGCTCAAGAGTTTGAGCTCTGAGCAACAGCGGTTCGAGTCCTGGCCCGAGCTGAAGCCGCTGAGCTGCCAACAGGTGGCAGGATGGCTCAGCTAAAAAAAAAAAAAACATATTCTATTACATTGCTCTCAGTATAAAATGTGGTTTTATATTTATTATACATGAATAAAGAATTTATTTTAAAAAATTTTATCCTTTCAAAATTCCTTTTATTAAATATTTGTATATGTAATTTATTAGTACAGTATTATATATAACATAAAAGTTATAAAATTTCTATAATTTATAAATATTCTATGTAGATTGTGTTTTGTTGGGTTTTTACGAAAAGGGATCTGTAATCTTATTGTAAAAGTTAGGTAACAGTCATAGCTGAAAAAGATACCTCACAGAGATACCTAGATCCAAATGAAAGTCAGTTGATCTAGATTAGTGTCTCTTGTGATTCTTCAGATCCAACATGCCTTTTTGAGGGTCCCATCCAAGATCTACTGGAAAAAAACCGTTGGGTGTGGGAATGGGGCTGTGGCATCTGCACTGTGAGCAAATAACAGCAAACATTTTATGGTATTTACTGTGTTTCAAATATTCTCAGCACTATACGTTAGCTCATGTTTTACTGCAACCCTGTAAAGTATAGGTACTATTATAATTATTCCCATTTGACAGAGGAGGAGTTTGAGGTACAAGTGACTAAGAAACTTACTCAGGGCCACACAACTAGTGAGTGTTAGGGCCAGGATTGTCTGTAGGAAACATACAAGTGCATGGTGTAGTGGTTTGGAGAACCACTGCTCTAGTCCAGGTAGAGAGAAGGGAGGGTGGGTGACACATGGTGGTACTTTGTAGCTCTGTCTATGGGTTTTTAGTCTTTGTCAGCCAAGTAAAAGTTGTCCTAGTGCTATTTCATGGGTTACCAAACTCAGCAATATTATGTTCTTTAGCACATCATAAAAGTTGTATTTGGTTTTAACAGAATCCAGGAAATGGATTTCAGTCAATCCAAGTAAAGTTTTCAGTTTGATATACAGCAAAACCTCGATAACATCAAATGTTTGTAGAATTTAGATTTTATGTTTTAACTGAATTTTGGGGTTTTCGTCAGGATCACTGGGGGCAAATCTTGATTACATACTTGCTTTTGGAAGTCTTTCTAAAATATATCAGCATACGTTTTATTGCACAAGATGTAGCACCATTCAGAATTCAGTCTTACATAATGCACCCTAGAGTTAATAAGTTGAATTTAAAAAACAACAACAAACTTAACCAGGTTTTGTTTCTTGGTTTTCCTTTCTCCCAGAACAGTGGCTCTCAACTTGCTGCATATACGAATCACCAGAGAGGTGTTAAAAAAATACTGATATCTGGGTCCCACCCCCAGAGATTCTGATTTAATTGGTCTGATGATTCTAACCAATTAAATCAGAATCTAGGATTGAGGAACCACTTTTCTAGAAAAAAGGCATTTGGGGAAATTTCCTCGGTTTCTTTTTTGGCTGTTGTTCCACTAAATTTGGATAATAGTGAAAAATATAGTTGGATAGGAGTTACTAGAGAATAGATGAAAAATTCTAGATAAATTCTCAAATTTAAACACCACTTTTTTTTTCTTTCTTTTCAGATTCATTACTAATCATGGGTGCATTTTTGGATAAACCCAAAACTGAGAAACATAATGCTCACGGTGCTGGGAATGGTTTACGTTATGGCCTGAGCAGCATGCAAGGATGGAGAGTGGAGATGGAAGATGCACACACAGCTGTTGTAGGTATTCCTCACGGCTTGGAAGACTGGTCCTTTTTTGCAGTTTATGATGGTCATGCTGGATCCCGAGTAGCAAATTACTGCTCAACACATTTATTAGAACACATCACTAATAATGAAGACTTCAGGGCAGCTGGAAAGTCAGGATCTGCTCTTGAGCCTTCCGTGGAAAATGTCAAGAATGGTATCAGAACTGGCTTTTTGAAAATCGATGAATACATGCGTAACTTTTCAGACCTCAGAAATGGAATGGACAGGAGCGGTTCAACTGCAGTGGGAGTTATGATTTCACCTAAGCATATCTACTTTATCAACTGTGGCGATTCACGTGCTGTTCTGTATAGGAATGGACAAGTCTGCTTTTCCACCCAGGATCACAAACCTTGCAATCCAAGGGAGAAGGAGCGAATCCAAAATGCAGGAGGCAGCGTAATGATTCAACGTGTTAATGGTTCATTAGCAGTGTCTCGTGCTCTGGGGGACTATGATTACAAGTGTGTTGATGGCAAAGGTCCAACAGAACAACTTGTTTCTCCAGAGCCCGAGGTTTATGAACTTTTAAGAGCAGAAGAGGATGAATTTATCATCTTGGCTTGTGATGGGATCTGGGATGTAATGAGTAATGAGGAGCTCTGTGAATTTGTGAAATCTAGGCTTGAGGTATCTGATGACCTGGAAAATGTGTGCAATTGGGTAGTGGACACTTGTTTACATAAGGTATGTAAGTCTTTTTGTTATAATTAAAATACCCTATTAATTTTGAAAAGACACGGTAAGTAAAATTGAGCTAACTTAAATTTTTAAAACTTACTGTTTTTATTAGGGAAGACCTGTATATTTTTAAATTACTTTCTTCACCAGAAATGGAACCCTTTTTTTTTTGCCATTCTCGTTTGCCTCAACCTTCTAATTTGAAAATTTAGTTTGATAAATTTGTTGTCATTTAAGTACTTTATGGCTTGTTGCTGTGGCAGAGAGGCATCTATACAGAACTGTGACTTGATTCAAAACCTCAACATTGGCAGTAGCTGTCTTATGCCTGATTATGAAGCAGTTTGATAAAATATGTATATTGTATAATTCTGTACTAAATATATAGAAGATCAAGAGCCACATAAAATATTGGAAGATATACCAGAAACCTAGGCTAAGTAAACTTTTGTCCTTTAGTTCTGAGCCTCCTGGCAACTAAGATAAAAACTAAAGTAAAAGTATGAGTTGTATATTTCTTTTTTTTTTTAATTATTTTTTATTATGAAATACACATTTTTTAGAATTAGTTTCAGCTGTACAACACAGTGCAATAGTTATATTTTTACCCCTCGAAGTGACAACCCCCTCCCAGTTGTATATTTCTTATTGTCTAATAAAAGAAGCTTTTTCCTAGCAAGAAAATCGTAAGGAATTTACGTGTTATTTTATGTAACTAATATATGACATGGTGGATACTATCTTTTGTAGGAGATAACAAAATTCTTTTCATTTATATAAATGTTTGTATTATCACTGATAAAAGACCAAAATCTAGTTAGTATAAAATTTAATCCTGTGAAGAATTTCTGTGAAACACTTAAGTTTAATTTGAATTTGTAATATTGAATGAATCATGATACAGTAATAGGGGGGAAAAATCTAGATAAACAGATAATTAGCAATTCCCTTGGCTGGCTTTAAAATAGTGAATAGTTCCAAGTAAATCTTTGACAGCATCGGTATAGTAATCAATTAAAATTTGAATAATCTGGCCAGTGCCTGAAATATGCAAGTGTTCTATGACTCTGATTAAAAGGTAAAACTAGCTTCTAGTTATATGAAATAAAGGTGTTGTTGAGTTACTTATTCTGTCTGGCTGAGAACCCTTCTATCCTCCCCACCATGTAGTTGCTGTGGAGGGTACAGTCATAGCCAAAAACTTTCTCAAGAAGGATCTCCAAGTCTATGGAAATGCCCAGGCTTTGGTGAATATCTACTACTTTTCCATAGAATGGAAAGAGAAAACTTCAAAAAGAAAATTTAAGAGCTAGCATTTCTTGTTGACAAGCATGTTTTTTTTGACTGACTAGCAAAGGAAAACAGCATTTTCCAGATTATAAAAATAGTATATGCTTGTTAGTGAAAAAAAAAAATCCAGGTAATACAGAATATATAAAGAAACACTCAAAAATTTTGCTACCCACCTAAGTTGCGTTGTTGTGGTCTAGATCTTTCCAGTCTTTTTTGCCGGCCTGTTAGTGTGTATATATTTATAAAAATGAGATCAGTATACTTGTTATTCTACAATCTGCTTTTTCCATTCAATAATATATTGTAGAGAGATCTCCATTTTTATAAGTATTGATCTAAATCATTTTTCATGGTTGCACATCATTTTGTTGAGTGAATGACATGTAGTTTTGAGGGAATAGCCAAAAAGCTATTAGGTGTGTAATCTGAAGTCAAGAAAGAAGTTTGTATTGTGAAAAAACTGCACTCCCTTCTGTTGAAAGGCTGTTGGTGTTCAGGAGTTTGACCCCACCCCTCCAAATGTGGGGTTTAAATGATTCTTGTACCACATTTCACTTGATAGCTTTTATCATTTTAAAGTGATAAAATATTCTTGGTAGTGTTAAAGAATTCTAGGCAGAGTCCTAGATTCTCAGGAATGATAAATGATAGTAATAGGGACAAGAGGTTGGAACACGCGATTCATTCAATTTTAGTGGAAGCTGACCATCATAGTTCCTTTGAATGAAGCTGCATTCGAATTGAAATCAGTTTTGAGAAGCTTAGTTAGCTGTTTTGTATTGAAGCATAGTGTTATGAACTACTGCATGTTACTTATGGAATTAAATAAACCTCTTATCCATTCTTGTTTCTCTAATTACATAATTTTGTTACTCCCCTTGTTTGTATTGCAAAACCAAGGGTTAGCAATATTATAAAACGTGATTCAAATAGAAGGTGATCACTTTGATTTTAGTTTGAAAGATTGAATATAAATGTAAAAATCCATGGAAAGCACTTAGCCCAGTGCTTAGCACTTAGCAATTACTCAGTAGGTGTTAGCTGCTTTAAAAGGAAAGATAAATAAGAGTAGATCCAATTTTTAAGTAGATGTTTCCCTGACAAATTTAAATAAAGTGTTAATATTTTCTACCACTTGTAACTCGTCATGCCCTATAGTTTACAAACACTTTTATATGTTAATTCATCAAAACTTGGGGGATTATGATCATCATCATCATAAGGTGTAAAGTGCTTAGAATAGCATTCTGTGTTTTCTGTGAGCCAAATACTATTCTAAGCACTTTACACCTTTTTTTTTTTTTTTTTTAGCAGAGCCATCCTGCCACCTCACCTGTTGGCAGCTCAGTGGCTGCTCAGCTTGGGCCAGGTTTCGAACCGCTGTTGCTCAGAGCTCAAACTCTTGAGCAAGCTCTTAACCAACTGAGCCACTCGGCCAGCTACACCTTTTTAAAACTCATTTAATTTTCCCAACCATAAAAAGGTAGTTAGCATTATTTTGATAATAACTTTTTAAGGTTACCATCTAACAGTATGAAGCTGTAAATGTTAGATGAATACATATATCCTATCAGTTGGAAAATGAACTGATTATGCAAAGATGATTTGCGTAAAACTAAAAAGGGAAGACTTTTTTAATTGCTGTAAAAAAAATTAGTGAAACACTCATATTTTGAATTTAGGAGAAAGTCATATTTATGTAGAAATAGAAACAGCATCACTGAAATCACACATGCTGAGGTGTAAATGTAATTTATTTCTTTAAATATCTTTGGATATTTAAACTTTCTGAAACTATCAGTTAATTTTCCAACTGATAGGCTATATGTTTTATAACTTATAAAAATATAATGGAAATTATATATACTGATTAGGAATGACTAAACAATGCTCATGATGTTGTTACCGAAATAGAAAATGGTTAGAAGAAACTGGATTTCTGAAAATATAAGGCATTAATTCTGTTTATTCATAAAATTGCTTTAAAAAATCATTAGTGTTCAGTGAAGCTTGATCTTGAATGTCTATGGTATAAAGTTTTTGCCTGACCTCAGCTTATATGATAAATCCTGATTCTTGTGGAATGCATTGGCTCCCTTTTTTTTGCTGCTTAGAACCATAGATAAGTGCGTATATAAATTCATACAGCCAATGTAGTGTTTCTAATATTAGTGATTATGAAAGTTTTGGTGGGTTTCATTAAGGAATGAAGTTAGTTTGTGCCATTTTGGAAATCTGATCCCCCCCCCCATACCAAAAATCTGATAATACACCCCTGATAGTTCTTCCTACTAAAGCATGAGAGTCTGTGGAGCGAGTTTATTCTGTTTGAAGCCTCCTTAAGACTTGACCTCCACTGCCTTCAAACTTGGCTTCATTAGTTTTTAGGAGGTAGTGGCAGAAGTTCTTCAAGGCCTGCCTGTTTTTTTGGCTGTGTCGTGTAGGTGCTGAAAAGGTAGCAAATCTGAACCAAACAATGCTTTCCTGGACTCTGGTTAGAATTACTGAAAAGACTAGAATAGAATGGGCATGGCCTTGGCTTTTTTCACTTGGGCTGGCAAACCCCATTATCACACACAATAGCCTACCACCTCCATTGAGTTAATTTTTTTGGAGTGGTGAATAGGAAAAAAAAAGGCTTAAAAAAAAATCACTGTTCCAAGAACAGTTTCCTTCTGTTTAAGCAACTCAGTTAAAGTAATGCACCTATAGGAAAAATGAGAAAGTGTTTTAAATTTAGTGCTAATACATGGTAATACAGAGTATATATTCTGTGCTTCCTTTTTAATATAGATCATTTGTAAACTCCAGTGTCTTTTCTTCAGAAATTATTATATCTGACTACAGTGTGTCTCAGCCATCCAGTTACATGCCATTGTTTTTTGCTGTACCCTCACAGAACAGTTTCTAATTTAACTGTTTTCTGCTTATAGTTCAGTTTAGTGTCTTGGTTATCCTAATTAACAGTTTTCAGCTATATCAAATTCAATAGTGATTTTAGTGGCATTGCTAAATGAAGGTTAATTAACTGCGGGGAAATTGCACATTTGTTTGGGAGGATGTTTTTGTGGCTTAAGTCACTTCGGGAATATCCAATTTTGAGTGAGAAATAGTTTAGAAGATGTAGTATGTATGATGTTATATCTTCAATTCTCAGGTTGTGGAATGGTGGTGGGTAAGAAGAAGTGTACAGTGAAATCAAAAGTCATAAAATAATTACAGGTCTGCCCATACCTAGACACCTTGTTTCTTCAGGATGTGCTTCAAATAGTTCTCTTTGGAATGAAATTAAATGTGTTGAATGTGTACATTATGGTTGATTAAATAAACTATAATTGCTTAATGTGACTAACTTTTGAAGTAAATAATAGAAACTAGACTATAGAAATATAATTATTTCTTTTTCTTTTTTAATATACAGGGAAGTCGAGATAACATGAGTATTGTGCTAGTTTGCTTTTCAAATGCCCCCAAGGTCTCAGATGAAGCAGTGAGGAAAGACTCAGAGTTGGATAAGTACTTGGAATCACGGGTTGAAGGTAAGAAAGATGCTTTTTTTTTTTTTTTAAGGAGGAAAGGAAAAGTATTCTTCCTTGTTCATCAAATAGTTCTTTTAAAGTGTCCTTAGGAAAAACAAGTATTTCAGAACAAGGCCTTAAAGGACAAACATCTATATGCCTAAGATTTATTATCATATCTTGGACCAATGTATGGGAATTTACTGGGAAGGAGAAAACAGTATGTCTGTTATACCACCAAAGAGAAACATAATTTGAAAATAGTCTGTTAAAGCTTACTTTTTTTTCTTTTTCTTTCCCTGATTATATTTTTAGTAGGAAGTGAAGAATCTAATGAAATTTGCCTCAGGTGATGAACACCAAGTTCTATAATTCCACTGACACTATTTCTCCCTTCTCAAGTTAATTATAGGAATTCATTACCATTTTTTTCATCATACTGATAGAGTTAACATTGATGTTGTGAAAGATTATTAATTTCACATACTTTTTAACTTTTTATTTTACAGTAATTTTAAACTTACAGAAAAGTTGCAAAATATTATAGAGAACTCCCATATACATGTAGCCCGTTCTACCTAGATTTCCCATTTGTTTGCATTATATGTGTATCTCATTAGACTCATCTCTGTATACTTTCTGTAACATACATTCTGATTCTTTCTCTTTCTCTACCTCTCTCTTTCTCCCATCTCCCTTCCCCCCACCATATTGCTGATTTTTTTCTGAACCAATTAAGAGTAAATTACAGATATGATATCCTCGTACCCCTTTAAGACAAAAAGGACAGTCTCTACAAAACTATAGTACATCCATCAAAATTAGGAAGATAACATTGATATAATATTATCATCTCATTCACAGATGCCATTACGATTTCCCCAGTTGTCCCAGTTATGCCTTTTATTGGTGCAGGGTTTAGTCCAGAGCGTGAGCTGCATCTAGCTTCTGTGCCTCTTTAGTCCCCCTCCCTGTGAAAAAGCTGCATGGTGTTTTTCTTGTTTTTACTGACCTTGACATTCTTCAACAGCACAGGTTAGCTGCTTTGTAGAACGCCCCTCAGTTTGGGTTGGCTGATGTTTCCTCTTGATAAGACTTAGGTTATACATTAGCAGAAACCCTTGAGAAGTGATGCTGGGTCCTTGGTGCTTGGTGTCAGGAAGCACACCATGTGGTCAGTATTAACTTTCATCACTCGCTTGAAGTGTTCTCTTTCAGGCTCCTCCACTGAAAAGTTCATTAAAATGAACAAACAGAAAAGTTAATAAATGTATTCTACTTGTTAGTAAGTGTTCAATAGGGAGATTCTTTGAGATTATGTTAATAACCTATTCTCAAATTTTCACCTACCAGTTTTAGTATCCATTGGGAATTCTTGCCTGAATCAGTTGCTACTAGGATAATAGGCAAATGGTGACTTTCTAATTCAGTTATTCTTTTTATATGTATTAGTTATAATTTTACTTGAAAGAAAACAGTTTCTCTTCCCATTTGTTTAATTTATGTGAGCATGGATTCAGATTCCTATTGTATTCATTGTGTTATAATCTGTTACTGTTACTGTCATTTTGATACTTACATTGTCCTAGACTTGGCCAGTGGGAACCCCTCCAAGCTTGTTCCAGTGTCTTGACCTGTCTCTATAATTCTGTGAGCGGTTAGCTCCTTACCTTCTGGCATAATGAGATACTCCAGGCTCCTCTTCTATTTCCCTGCACCAACCTTGAAATGAGCCACTTTTCCAATGATCTCTCTTTTCATTTTCTTTTTATTTAAGAATTGGGATTTGTGCATTAGGTGTGCTGCTGGGGTGTTTGTGTTACTATATCCTCTTAAAGGATAGAGCTATACACACAAAAACACTCACTCTCTCCCTCCCTCCCTGCCCCCTCCCTCCTTTTTCCTCCCTTCCTATCTGTATCTGTCTGACCTAGCCCACCAGTAACTCCAACTCGTGTATACAGCAGAGTTCATTCTAGTTTTCTCTCTTATATTTGTAACTCCTCCTACAATGAAAAACCTGGCTCCTACTATCAGTCACATGCATCTGTCACAGCTAACCCTTGTGTAGCTGCCTTCCTTACTCTACAGTGGCGTTGAACCCCATTTTATTGGGTGGTCGGGAAAGTCATGACTCATTTTTGCATGAAAAACACAGAAAAATACAACATGACTTGCCCGACAACCCAATAGGTCGCACCCCCACCAGTACAAAAGCTTTGCTTACTGTGCTCAGGTTTGGATACCTCATGCTGGATCCTGCTGCCACCATTGTCCCCTCCACCCTTCGTAAGACTTACCTTGCTTGGCCTCATCTTAAATTTTTTGGGGGCTAAAAATCCATTATTCACGAGTGAGGGAGGGGAGAAGCTTTATCTTGAATATAATTGCTGATGTGTTTCTGTGTAGGCACCATCTTATTTGTTTCCATCTAGTTCTTTTGTTTCTTCTTTCTTGCCTTCTGTTGGATTAATCAGCATTTTCTATTCCAGTTCATCCCTGCATTTGCTTATTAGTTATGCATTCTTTTAAAAATTCATTTAGAGGTTACCCTGATAAATTGAAAGCGCATGTTAGAGAGTATGACAGGATTCCCAACTTAATAACTACGTTTTGATTTTATATTGGTGTTTAGATACAAAATTACTTTATATAAAGTTATATCAATTTTGTTTGTTTTAGGATTGATGTCATTCTTAAAAAGTTCTTTCCTCAATTCAAGGTTACATACTGACCTGTATTTTCTCCTAACACTTTCATGGCTTGATTTTTTTTTTTTAATAGTAAATACATTTGAGTGATAAAGTTAATGATTATGGTATCATAGGCTTGTAGAATTTGGTCTGTTATGAGTCATATTTTGGATATAGTAGCCATAGTAATTGATGAGAATTTTGTAATGTGATAATTTGCAATTACAAATATGTAATTACCATAGGAAAACTACATTCATTTGCAGGTTGTGGGGGCGGGGACAGATTTCTTAATGGAGTTATATTCTAGTAGAGACCAATTTTTTTTTTTTTAAGTGGAAGAGTAAAAAAAACAAGCAAGTAACAAGGAATATTGGTTAGGAGGGTCTCTGTGAGGAAAGATATTTGAGTAGATACCTGTGTGGGGGGGAGAGTGGTTATTTGGGGCAGAAGGATTGGATTCCAGGCAAAGGGATCAGCAAAGACTGAGGGCGGAACGTGCTTAGAGAGAAACTAGGTTAGAATTAGCTGGTAGAAAAGCGAAGGCTATGGAGGATGCTAAGCAGCAGGTTGTGTAGGGCTCTGTAGACCAAAATGAGGACTTGGGAGTTTATTCCAGTGGTGATGGGAAGTCATTGGAAGATTCTGAACACAAGAGTGACTTGATCCGACTTTTTTCAGAGGCCCTCAGTTGTTGTGTGAAGAGAAAGATGGGACAGGAGTTGAAGCCTGGAGACAATTAGGCATCATGCATCAGTGTGGGAGGCAGATGGCGGTGGGGGGTTGAACTGCAGTAACATTAGTGGAGGGTTATGAACACTGGTTGGCAAAGTGCTAGACTTTGTGGTTCCCAGCTGGGGGAGATTTTTATGCCCCATGGGACGTGTGGCAATGTCTGGAGCATTTTTGGTGTCATAAATGAGGGGATGCCACTGGCATCCAGTGAGTAGAGGTCAGTAACATTCTGCAGTGCACAAGATTAGCCTCCACAATAAAAAATCGTCAGGCCCGAAATGTCAGTAGTGCCGAGGTTGAGCAACCCTGCTCTATAAAGATACAAGTTTAAGGTAGAAAAATGACACCCCTGCCTTCATGAAGCTTGCAGTCTGATATAGTAAACATGGTGTGCAATGGCAGTATGTTGCAGTGCGCCAACTCCAGGCGTGGGTCAGAGAAGAACTGAGAAAGTGACATAGAAAGCTGAAACCTGAGGGATGAAAACCAGGTAACTGTTGAAAGGGATGGTTGGTTGGATTGGCGTGAAGAGTGTTCCAAAGCAAGCGGAAAGTATAGGTGAAGATCTGTTGGGTTGTCGGAAAAGTCATGACGTTTTCTTTCTATGTTTTTCATCGCAAAAATGCGTCATGACTTCTCCAACAACCCAGTAGAAGAAGGAGGCTTCTTTGAATAGAGCCTATGGAGATAATAGGAGCCAGGGACAGAGTTCAGTGGGAGTAGTTCAAGTTTAAGGTCACAGTGAGGCTTGGTAAACAGTTTGGATTTTGCATCTCGAGGGCTGCTTTGGACAATGCGTTCTTGTTATCTTAAAAGTAAGTTGCTATTGTCTGATTTTTGAGGAGTTTATGTCTTGATACTGTCCAAATAGCCATGCTTCAAAAATCTGTTTTCCATAAATTATAAATACAAGAGAAACATGTAAATGTTTTGTTCTAAGCATTATTAGCAAGTTCAGGGATTCATTTTCCCTTTTTACTTTAAATAAATTGTTGTAGAACATAACTATTTAGATGTCAAAAAACCTATAAAACAATGTTTAATTTTCCCTCTTATAATTTTTATCCATCCATTACTTTTATTTTCCTGTAATCATAGTATTAATAATTTTTATATTATTTTTACATAAAATCAGATCAGAAGTGTTTCTCCATGTAGCTGTACTATGTTCATAGGGATCGTTTTTGGTGATTATATAAATCATTTCACTCAGTGGCTATACCAAATTTTTCTTAACTGTCCTTTTATTGTTGAACATTTCATTTGTTCCAGGGTTTTTTGTTGTTGTTTTTTTTAATGAATAATGCTGGAATGAGAGCATATATGTACAAATCACTTTATATTACCTTTTTTTGTTCTGTGTGATAGTAGGTGATGTTTGCTTTTTATATTTGAACACAGGTACTAGCAAATAGTACCTCCTGTTTCACTTCTTTGTGAATACTGAGTTGTCGCATTAATTTAGGAACTTTTTTTAAAAACCTACAGAAATTATGGAGAAGTCGGGTGAGGAAGGAATGCCTGATCTTGCCCATGTTATGCGCATCTTGTCTGCAGAAAATATCCCAAATTTGCCTCCTGGGGGAGGCCTTGCTGGCAAGTAAGTAGAACAAAAAGAACTAATTTTCCGTTTGTTTATAATAAATAATTAAATAGTTTTGGGTAAGAGGTAAATTAGTTACCTAAAGATGAAATAGGTTGATGGATCTTATACTAGAGAAGATCTGTTTCATCTAAAAGAGATTCTTTTTAAAGGAATTATTTATCATACTCTTTGAGGATGAAAGTCCGTCTTTACTTGCTAAATAAGAACAAATGGGTTGTGCAGGATCAAATTCTGAGTGAAATGTAGAAACTATGTTTTTGGCAAGTATTTAATGTGGCAGTTAATTTTTGAGTGTAGTCAAGATGAAGTATTATTTTAAATACTCAGAAGCTTAATAAAACTAAAGCATACTTTTTTTTAGGCGCAGTGTTATTGAAGCTGTTTATAGTAGACTGAATCCACATAGAGAAAGTGATGGGGTAAGTTTTGTTTTATTTCTTAAGCATTTTAAATAATTTTATAATATAAATACCAGATATGAATATACTCACATAATGAAATCTATAATAAATTATTACTGCTTTTCATTTTAAGGAGTCAGTTAAAGCTGAAGGAAATGTATTACAATGGAAGTAGAAGTAAAATTCTTTCTTGTAGTATGTTTGTTTTCACTTAATGGGTATCAAATGCCTTTTTGTTTGGGCTATACTTATTTTCCCCTGTATGTCTGCCTTCTCTTTCTCCCTTAAATGTTGAGGCAAAGAATGTGCTTTTAAGTATCTCAGTTTCTCCTTTTGCTAGCATCACTGGAAGTTAGTGATAGTGAATGACTTGTTATTTTAATAACCACACCTTTCAGTGCCCTGCGTGCTCTGTTATTAAATACCTGAGGATAATTTCTTTCTAATTTCATTGTGCTGTGGGTTTATGTGTTGACTGAGATAACCATTTTTGTTGTACGCTGCTGTGCTTCATCAGAACAAATCTCTTTATCCCTTTACCTTCCTTAGAAATACTGATAAGCTGTCAGCTGCTCCTCTGCAGTTTTTTTTTTTGTTTTATTTACCAGGAGACAAAACAGTGTTTTGTTTTGTTTTAATTGCCCTAAATTTCAAAGTCAGTCATTCAAATATTTTCTCAGAGGATTTTTAAGTTTTTGGACATCTAAAATGAATAACTTTTAATTTTTAACATGTATGCTTCAAAGATTTAAGGGAGCCAGACTTAGTTAGTAATGAACTTGTTGAGAAGAATAGACTCAGCCTCTAAGCCTCCAGCCCCTCTTGGCAGCCACTGGTAGAAATTATGTATCATCTCAGTTGCATCGTTTCCCAGATTCGTTACTTCACAGCAATATCATAATTTCTTTTTTATTAGCAGTAAACATGTCCTGCAAAAAGAGAATTTTACAACTGATACATTTTAGTGAATTGAACAAAAATGATACTATATATTGCTAATAACAGAATTTGTATCTTGGTCTAGAGTAGTGATTCTGAATCATTCTTTTGTGGCAGTACCTCAAAATATTAAGAATTGTATCCAAAGCTCTGAAAATTAATTTTAAAATAAAGATCTGTCATGTGATACATTTAGAGAATTCTAAATCAAACAATTGAGGATAAGGTAGTGACATAACTAAAAAGATGGTGGTAATTGGAAGCAGAGTGAAGAGTCTTACCTCTTCAGCTAGATTAGAGGTTCCATATAGCATCTGCCACCGTGGTTGGAGGAAATAAGCCCTCAGAAGTTAGTTATTGATTCATTTATTAGCCATATAAGTATTCCTGTTTCCTTATGTATTTGAAATGCAACCCTAGTATGTAATTAATCTTAAAAAATTATTTTATTATATCTTGCTGAATTTCTTGCTCCTTCAAAAAGTTGGCTGCTTTTATGCCAAACAAGATTTTTAAAGTGTTTTATAGCCCTAAATTTCTGCTAAACGTATACCAAGGAGAACTTTTAAACTTTTTTTAAAAATAGAAAATACTTATACAGAGTAGTTTTCCTGACAGTGAATGACTAGGCAACAGAACATGAAGTTATGGTGAAATGCTGAGGATATAAAACTAGCCTTAAGTATGATTATTATATGACTATATAAATTAAGAAGATGTATACTTAATTACCTTCATATATAAGCTTTCCATTAATATCAGCACATCAAATAGTGACAACCTACCATGTAGTGAATTGATGTAGGAAGGAAACTACAAAACATGGTCCCATCCCTACTCTCAATGCCGCTTATTATATAGATATAAACACACAAGTTAAATAAAAATGTTTCACATCATTTAGTGAAGAATAAAAAGAAATGACAAAATCTGGATTGTGGTTAATTGCCATGTGACTTGTACAGTGATTGCTGGGTAAGTCAGATTTTTAGAGAAAAGATAGGATTTGAAGAATGATTTGAGTGACAGAAATGAAATGACGGTGATTGTTCAGGTAGATGGGAGAGCCAAGAACACAGTAAAAGCTATCTTTGAAAGAAAGGACATCATTTTTACTAGTGCACAGTACTGCTAGTGGTGAAAAACAAGAACTGAGGATGTCAGAAGTATTTTTGAAGAGACTTGAAGAGGCCTTTAGAACTTTACATTTTAGATTGAAGAGCAACCATATGTTTGGAGCATAAGAATGATAGACTCAAAGAAATATCTGTGGTATTTTAATCTGTTAGAAATGCGCAGTATTAAAGAGATACTGGAAGTTAAGTAGTTGTGAAATAATTAATTGCAGAGATCAAGATGATAAGTGTAAATTCATTATTAGTAGATACATATATGGGTTAGAGAAACTTCCTATTTACTATAAAAACTTAACCTTTGCAGCCTAGAATCTTATTTTGGGAAACATGACTTGATCCTTTCAGAATAATCATGACCTTAGAAAAATATTGAACCATAATCACAAGTATCAGAAATGTACTAAAAAAATACAGAAGAAGCAGGAAAAAATGAAGAAATTATACATGTTTAACTAAATTCTTAGCTCTTACCTTGACCTGCTATAGCAGCGAATCAGGCACAGAGATGCCCCGTAACTGCGTCCTGACTGACTTAGATGTGTGCTACGTGGAAGATGTTGCCGGGAAGTCCAGTGGCAGGAGCTGGTAGTTAACTTACAGAATGGGAGAGACTAAAGTTTGGGACAAATTCAGAGGAGATGACAGTTGGCGGGTTTTATAAAATGAATTTTTTTAATAACAATTATTTTAGATAACTTGAAAAAAAGAATGCTAGACAGAGTTAATCAGAGATTTATTTAGATTCCTAACATGTCTATATCAGAGATGGAATTGTTCTGCTGTAAATGCCTGTAAGTTATACCATTAGAAAAGGGATTCATTCATTTTTCTTTAGAAAATCTTTTGGTTAATAAATGTTTTGGTTAAAAAACTGAGTTAATATGTTCGAAATTAACTAAATCATTAAAACATATTCAGAAAGTGCACTAGGGTAATCTTAAGTGGTGTACTAAATTTCTTAGTTCAATTTTTTGGAATATGCTCTCTTTTTAATGTAAGCAAAATTTTTCAAACTTTTGAAATAAAAATCTATAGAAAAGAATCTAGCAGGAATTTTTAATCGAGGAGTTTGTGATTCCCCCAAAAGTTTTTGCAAATACATTTATGTGTGTACATATTGTAATACTACTCTTTAATGAGTATGTCTATGATTTTCATCAGTTCCTCAAAGGAGTCTGTGACCCTAAAAGAAATATCACCTAGAGGACCAGAAAAAGTAAAACTTCATATTGCTATACATTGTTCTTATATTAGGCAGAGCTGTGAGATCACCCTCGTTTTTTCCTTCTAAAATGCTAGTTTGTGTTTTTTAACTAGAGTATAAATTCTATGAGATCTGGAATTTCATCTGACTTATTATGGCTATGAAGTCCCAGCACTTACAGCAGTGCCTGGCATATGGTGAGAGCTTAATTCATACTAGTTAAATAAGAAATATTTCTATTAATCATTTTTTGTAGTAGTTTGCGAAGACTATCCTTAAGTCATATATATATATATTTTAAAATGATTTGCTAATTAATATGAGAGTATTTTTAGAACTTTACATTTTCCATGCAAAAATGTTAAGTTCATTCCCTCAAAGAAGACATATAATGCTTTTGAATTAACATACCACTGATCCAAGTAGCTATATAAGTTGATGATATTGCAAGGGTAGAGGGGGAGCGTGCGTGCATGCGTGTGTGTGTGTGTGTGTGTGTGTGTGTGTGTGTGTGTGTGTGTGTGTAAAATCCTAGGTAATCTCCCCAACACTCTTCTTATAAAGAAAAGACTGAGAATCATTGAGATGAACTAGCTTGCCCAGGTTGCAAAGCTAAATAAACAGTGCACTCAGATTTGAATTCAAAAACTCTTCTCTTTACACCTTTCATGCTTCCTCTCTAAGATATTTGGGGATGACATATGTCTGTACCTCTGTCCACCATCCAAGAAAAATTATTTCCTATTTTTTTATGAATCTCATATTTAATAGTCTGAAGCTACTCTGTTTTTGATGAGGAATATTTTATAAAGTAATTGAAAATACGTAGTTAAGCCTGGTTTCATAGTTGTTTTTCACGTAAATATACATTTTTATTTCTTCTAATCCAAAAACTTTTTAATGTATTTGGATTTTTGAGAGCGGGAGAGAAAGACAGGACAAAAGACCCAAAGAATCTCCATATTCTGTTTTCCCATCAAATTTTATATACAGTTTTTTAAATTTTATTTCAAATAAATCAGTAACCATAAACATAGCTGCTTTTTACGTTTTTACATCACAGTTTTAGGATTTTGTGAATACTAATTTTTTTGTAAATTGTTTCTTGTTTACTTTTTTACTGGCCAAAGCAATTTTATGGAGCAGACCTACACTATTTGAAAATGCACTAACCTTAGTCACTTTTTTAAGGTATGATTTGACATACTTCTCTTAGCTATGTGGTCTTGACCATTTTAATGACTCTTTAAAATTATTTCAAATTCATTAAATTTTACATGATCCTTAACAAATAACATCTAAATTATTAGATTCTTCATTAGTCATTATTAATTGTATTTCATCAAGTCACATTGGCGAATCTTTAGTTCTAAAAATTATTTTTAGCTGATAGGGCATAGGACTTCACAAAAAACACAAGTAATACATATTAATATAAATACTAGTATTACTTTTTCTCCGCTGTTTTTAGCTAATCATTTGAAAAATTTTGCTTATGGCAAATTTTTTTAAATTGCTGCAGTTAATATTAGCTAGTGAAATTTTGTTTTTTAAAAGTGTGTAGATTTTTCCCCCTTTTGTTTGCTCTTTTTTTGGTTTATCTAGATTTCCTGTGTCTTATTGGTATAAGGCAGTATTTTCATGAGAGATTTTATTTTTAAGCTGTGCTAGTCTAGATGACAGTAAAACCTTACAAACAGAAACAGAGAAAACTCCTAAATTCCCATCTCCATAATTGCCTTAAATTTATTTTGCTGTATAATTTGAACCATCCCATCTATATGATTTTCTGTCCTGTAATTTCATTACTCTTTCTGTATCAAGGAAATATATTTTAGACTTTAATATAAAGTAATTTGTGGTCTAGTTCCACGATAATTTAAACCAAATATTTATTTAGTGTCTATTTATATGAGCACTTACTATGCAAAAACTGTTACTTACCATAATATATTCAGAAGAACACTGAGAAGGACATGGATGTTAGTCACACCAGTACCCAACCTGAGCTCGGGCACTTACTAGCATTGTCACCCTGACAAATAACTTAAATCTCTTTGAGCCTTACTTTTCTTCACCTAGAAAATTAGGGCTTCAGTGCCTATTACTTAGGGTACCTGTGAAGACTAAACATTAATTTAATCTAAACATTAATTTTAGCTCAAACATTAGCTGTCACTTCCCTGTGTGGTAGGGAGGATATTGAAAGTAATATTAAATTATCTTTACCGCAATGAGTTTTTAAGTCTAATTGGAGAGACTTGCAAACAGTTGCAAGGTGGAATTAATTGCTAGAATAGATGTGTATACTTGAGGTGCTATATATGTATGAATTCAGGTAAAGAAAATGCAGCTAAATAATAGCTTCCTTTTCTGATATTAATGAAAACCCATGAGTTATGTAATAACGTTTTAAAGAATCAAATGAAATGGCTAGGGAAGAGGTTTCTCCCATCCATCATCTATCCACCACAATAGGGAAATGTAATTTGCTGTAAGATAAAATGACGTTTACATGTGGTCAGTAGCCCAAGTTCTTTTCAAGTCAGTGGTTCTGTGATGTCCTGTTATAAATCCATGCCTACTTAATTTATAGGTTTGATTTTAATGGGGTTTTTTTAAGCAACTACTTCTCCCCAACTATTGCTACTACAGCAATTTACAGAACATAGATGATTACTGTAGTAATGAAGGTGTCAGATAGAGTGAGAGGCACTTATCTTTTGAACCCACCAAAATTGACTGAAATACAACCAATATAACAACCTTTGATCCAACCTTACCAATAAGTTCAAGTAAGTAGATTTACACTGTTTACTCTTTGTCTGTGGTCCTCAACCTTGGCTGTATATCAGAATCACTGTCAGACATTTTGAAAAAGTCACCCCAACCCACTGAATCTGAATATCGTGGAATGGAACTTTGGTATCTGTATACATTTAAAAGCTCCACGGGTAATTCTGATGTGAGAACCAGGGTTGATAATCACTTTTGCTATGTGTAAGTCAGCTGCCCACGTGAAGCAGATTTTTTGCCAATGTTCTAGAAGTTTTTTTTATAAAAAGGGAGTTGTTGCTTTGAATTTTTTTTGGGGGGGGGTGGGAGGAGTTTTATGCCCTTCATTAAAAATTCTTTGTGATATACTATCCAGTAGAGAATTGCCTTTTGGAAGACCTGATTAAAGACTGATAGGCACTAATTGTTCCATCTTAACCTTTCCTGAATAGATTCAAATGAGAAGCTTTATTTAGGGAAACGTGTTCATTTAGCACAGAAGAAAAGGTAAGGGGGAGAAATACAAAAAAACCTTAACAGAACACATTTTATTAACTTCCTTTCACATAATAAATTCTGCAAATTAGAGTTATTTTATTTTAACAGTTAATATACTTGATGTAGAAAATTGGAGAATTCAGAGGAAAAGAAAGTATCTGTAACTTTGTTACCCATTATCGTTATTTATGTATTGCTATATTTCTTTTCCTCCCAGGCTGTTTATATATATAATATGCTAAAATGAACAAATACATGGACATACACAAACACACACATAAAACATACGCCATACACACTGTCTTTTTGCCACAAATGCAATTTTTTTTAAAAAAAGCGTTCAAGTATTCTTATTTTTCTGTAAACATTGTTGTTTGTTATGTGGTTATACTAGTATTTGTTGCAGAATTATAGAATAACAGTCTCCAAAGATGGTTAAGAATTTCTGTCAGATCATCTGTACTATCAACCTTTTTTATTTTCCCAACATTTTATGATGAAAACTTCCAAACGTACAGAAAAATTGCAGTGATCATAGTGAACACCTGTATACATACCTCCTATCTAGATTAAACAATTGTTAACATTTTACCATATTTGCTTTATCTGTTTATACATGTGTGCGTATAAAGAGATACTTTTTTCTTTTTTTGGCCAAACCTTTGATAGCGAATTGCAGACATCGTAATATTTTACCTCCAAATATTTTGGCGTGTACCTCTTAAGAATGAGGACATTTTCTACATAACTATAATTGATACCTAAGAAAATTAGTAATAAATTTTATAATATCTAACATCAAGTCCAGATTTTCCAAGTTGTCCCTAGAATGATGATTATAATTGTTATTTTGAACCATGGTCTAATCAGGTTATCAGGCTATCAATCTAGTATATTAAACAAGTCTTTAATCAAGCTTCCCCCCCCCCCCCAGCTTTTTATAGGATGTCTTACATTCTGGATCATATGATTGTTTTCTTGTGTTGTCTTGTAACTTGATCCTCTATTCCGTTTCCTGTAAAGTAGGAATTAGCTCTATTAGGTTTATATTAAGCATTTTTGGCAAGAACACAGGACATGGCTCTGTACTCCTAACTCATCACATCAGGAGGCACATAATGTAAGGTTGTCTGGCTTTTAGTCTTCCAGCTTAACTGTGATCAGCTTGGATGTTAGACCTTGTTCTGCTAACAGGATTACAAGTAGCTACTATTGTAGAAACCTGTAGGTTTTCCAAAATTTAATAAAATATATAAAGGATAAGTAGTTATATCTTATTATAATGTTTAATATAATTTGTCTATTTTTATCTAGAGATGTTTTATTAAAATAAAAAAGTAAATAAAATTTTTATCCACAAACTCTTTAATTTCCCCAAAATCCAGTTTGAGCTTATATAATTTTACATTTTGTATCTTCTCTCCTATCTGTCATTTAGCAGAAATGATGATGAAACTAATGTTCTAATGGCCTGCTTTTCTGTCCTTTCCTATTGCTTTACACACTAATTTCCTTTTATACTAAACCATTATAGCCAATTATTGTTTTCTTAAGTAAGTCAGTTTTAGGAAATGCTTGTGTTGCTGTTGAATTCTAATAACAGAGTAAATTTCAGATTAAATTTAAAATTACAATGTGAAATAAGACGTAAACTAGTTAATGGTAATTTGCTAAAAATAACGAGCTATTTCAGTTTGAAATTTTTATTAATTGACACAAGTAAGACGATACTTATTTAATGAAATGTTCTCGTGCTTAGACTATATATTACTCATGGTAGCAAAATGAGTGTTGTGCTGTGCTATGTGATGAAATACATGTGATATCCTAGTTTGTCTACTGACACTGGGGTCTTGAATCTTAAAAAAAGGCCTCCGATGAAGCAGAGGAAAGTGGATCACAGGGGAAATTGGTGGAAGCTCTCAGGCAAATGAGAATTAATCATAGGGGCAACTACCGACAACTTCTGGAGGAGATGCTGACTAGTTACAGGCTAGCTAAAGTAGAGGGAGAAGAAAGCCCTGCTGAACCAGCTGCTGCAGCTACTTCTTCGCACAGTGATGCTGGAAGCCCAGTGACAATGCAGGAAAGCCATACTGAATCAAACAGTGACCCTGCTGACTTAGACAGCTGTAATGAAGATGCAGGGACACAGATGGGTGGTGGAAAGATATGACTCCTTTGTGGTGGTATTTTTGTGATCTTGGATTTGATGGTTTTTACTTAGGAAGTATAATGTATGGATTTATATAACCGTTTTGTTATTTGAATCTTGGTAAACTAGTTTTATTATATTCATTGATAGCCTTGTTTTTTAAGAAGACCTTTGCATACACCTTTATCAGACAGTTTAAAATTAACTATTTATAGTACTTTGAATTTAATAAAATTATATGTCATTTCATATTGTATGCCAAAATTTGTGGCTACCAGTTATTGAAGTCAGTAAATTCATACTGGATAGGATTAGAGATTACTGATTAGCAAGATTGAAATATATTGTGGAAAAACCTGTTAATGTAGAATTATACTACTTTACATTATTTTACATATTAGTGTACTCATAGTTAGCTTTGTAATAAATTTGTGTTTTCTTTAGTAATTTTCTTCAAAGAATGGCAGATGCTGGTCTGTAATTTTTTTTTAAAGGATGATCATTTGTGTGTTCAACTTTGACTTGTTTATATTTTACATCTCTGTAGTTTTATTTTTAGAAGTTCTGAGCTATTGGATGTGTGGTTACTTTTCCTTTCTCTGTATTCTTTATGAAACGTAATTTTTGAAAAACCTGTGTATTATTCATATAGCTTTGGTTTGTATATTCTGTATAGACTAACTACATACATCAAAATGTATGTCAACCAAGTGTTTAGAATGAATTATAAGTGTTTAAGTCCAAATAAAGCATGTGATGTGGAATAATCTATGCATGTTGTACTTATTTTTAAATTATTTTTTAAAATAAAAACAGGATTGGTATATTGGAAAAATGCCCATTAGAAATTCGTTTGTATTTATATAAAATTTAGAAAACTTCTGGCTTGGCCTTTTTCATTAACTAAAAGAAAAAAAATTGAGAAGTCCAGCTTAAAGTAAATCAATTCTGTTTCTTATCCCCTTTTTCTGGTACAAAATATTAATCTTTGGACAAAATGGACACACATAGACATGTCAGAAAATTGCCATGGTGAGCATTTTAAAGATTACAAGACTGTCAGCTTTGCTGCAAGGGTTCATCAGATTATGAATAAATGTAAGAATTACGGGGTGTTTTAAATAGTGCAGATACAAGTTTTGCTTTTGTTAAAATGGATTTTTAAAGTACAGATAACTGTTAATCACATGGAAAACTATTTCTTAAAACAATTATTTTGTAAATGTGGACATTAACTTTTCTTTGCGTTTATATTTATAACATGTCTAAAGTTGCTTAAGGTACTGTAAGTTGAAACTTTGGAATCTTCAGAGGTAGCTGATGTTTCAATCTATTTTTCCAATGCCGGAATACTTTTAAGTGGTTTAAGAGGAAGGCATTTGGTGGAAAGGGGAGGAAAAAAAAACAGCCAGCTATCTGTATTATATCCATGGATATACACACAATATACAGTACACACACCTCTCTGTAAAAGTACCTTTTCAAACAAAGGAAGGTAATTTGTTCATCTAATTTTGTTTTCTTTTGAATTCAATCCAACCTGGAAGTGGTGTAGGTAAATAATAATAATAATATTCTTCCTTTTCTCTTCCTGTAGGGTGCTGGAGATCTAGAAGACCCATGGTAGCCTTATAAACCTTCTAAAATGCTTTTGATTCTGAAAATTGGGGGAAAAAAACTTTTAATCACAATTTTCTTCAATACAAGGGAAAAATATTCTTGTGGATTTCCAACGTTTTGTGATACGAGCCGAAAATCATTAGCATTTCCCATCATTTGTTCACATTTGTGTTTTCTGATAATTGCCACTTGTAGCATTGCCTGTACTGCAGTATTTTTGCCAACCTCAGGCATACTGGTTACATCTGTATTGAACTTTTGGCCCTAGAAACCAATGGAATTACTTCACCACAAATCACAATTGGGCCTGAGGTGCATGGGAATATAGTTAGCTGTACTCTGAAGATACATTATGTTTTTTTTTTTTTAAACAAGACACAACATATAAGCATGTAAGAGTAAAGAATTATATGAGATGTTCCTTTTTTCAGTTCACCAAGTTGGAAGCCTTTTGCAGCTCTGTGGCTTGAAATTTCATTTGAGCAATTTACTATAGGATATATATTTATTATTAATTGTTATTTAATTTTTTTCCAATTTTACCTGTATTACCAAACTGGGTTCTCCAATAATGTCCAAATTGTAATGTTGCCTGCTTCAAGATAAAGTGTATTTGGCAATAATATTATAAACCCTTACAAATTTTATGCATGTATTTACTACATCCTTCAAATCTCACTACAAAATCTTTGAAACCAAATGGATTAATTTATGGCTATTTATAATTTGCTTTGACATCTCACTGCTGCAAATTTTTTAAATGATGAAATTTGCCTTTATAATGTAAATTGTGATTTTTGTTTTACATGTGGGTTTCTATAGTTTTAATTTTTCAGCTTTTAAGATACAAGTTTTGTGTAATTTGGTATAATTTTTAATTGTTTATGTTATTTTAAAAGCTCAGAATATCACATTGAAATGACTATAAATACATTTAAAATTATCTATTTTAGATCTAAGGAAATATTACAGAGATATTTTCATGGGTTCAGTAACCTTTCATTTTATAACATTGGGCACGGTACAGAGTGGCTGTCACATAAGGTACTTGAAGATTATTAGTTTAATTCTATTTTTACAATAACCTTGAATTCTTTTTTGAGTTTTGCATGTATCCTATTAATGCTGAACACGAGAATAAAATATTTATCTAAAAGAAGCTATTGGGGAAGGAGAAGCGATGAATGTATCCATTTGTACATGGCTTACATGTTGTGGATGCTTTGTAAACATTTCCCTATATGTTTAAATTGTGTTTCAGCAGGATGTAATTGCCCTTGTGTGTAGTTAAAATAAGTCATCATCTGGTCCTAAGTGAAATGGAATTCATGGTATTTTCTGTAACATTTTCCTGAAGCTGTGTCTGGAGAGCCACACATTTGAATTCAGACAGCTTCCTTGATCATTTGATTTATTGTGCACCTGATTTTTGGTCTAAAAGGAATTATTGCCACGATATATTTTATTTATTCTTTAGATTTTAGCCTTGTAAGTTAAAGTGCTTTACATGATGATGTAAAAAGCTATTTGTCCCTTTACCGGGTTTGGGGGGGGTGTTAAAAGATAGGGAATGAAGAATGCAAAATGGTTTATTGTTCAAACTGTCCACTCTGATCCAACCCTGTACTGATAGTACCTTTCCAGTATGATATTGTGATGTTTCATACAATGCAGTGAACATAACCAACTTGTTACCTAAATAAAGAATTGATAAAAAACAGTGTGACATATTACTATTTGGTATGATTTTTAAAAATACAAGTCCAGTTTTGAGTGTTATTTGAACCACTTTATATAGTTAGAATATTTATTGTGAAATGTTTCATACAAAACTGTGTAGGCGAATTATCCCAAGAAATTAACCAAACTGTATAGGACAAGACTGATTAACCTCTTCTCCACTCCCAAAACATTTTCTATACCACTTTTAGAAATCTTTCTCTGGGGGTTTTAGTGGCCCTTGAAATACAAATGATGTGTGAGTTAGCAAAAGAAAAACCCACATTCAGTATTTAAACATCTGAGTTCCCTAATCCAGCTGTTCTCAAATATTTTGGTCTCAGGACACATTTAAATCTTAAAAATTGAAGATCCCAAAGAACATTTGCGTTTGTGAGTTATATTTGTTGGTATTTATTGTGTTTAAAAAAATAAAACCATTACCTGTTAACATAAATAGTATTGTTTATAAAAAAAAACTATTTTCCAAATCTTTTAAAAGTGCTTGTTTCTGCTTTTCTAAATCTTTTAATGTTGGACTTGATTCTTGTATCTGCTTTGGCATTCAGTCTGTTGCTATGTGGTGCTTTGAAGTATATGAAGATATCTGGCCTCACGTGCATATGTATTTGGGAGAGAATATTTTAATAGCTTCAAATAATTGTGGATATTCCTCTGACACTTATCAAAACTTCAAAATCGGTAGTTTCTTGAAGGTTAGTTGCAGTGTGAAATCTGAAACTTATTCAGCTTTGTGCTATTACATTAAACTTCATTTATCTGTCTTGCAGTTTGAAAGGGCTTCTACTTTTGCATGACTCTAACATGTATCGGTCATTTGGAAAATACTGTTTCATCGAATTATGCAGTTCTTTATCAACAAGCTATGTAGTGTTTAAAATTTTTTGGTTAATATAACTGATCTCATCAGAAAAATCTTAAGCGTTGGGAGGCTGCCAAGCTCATGGTGATAGACACAGATTTTTCAAAATTCCAATTCTCATTTGAAAGCCGAAATTTTATTATTGGCAACAAGTATTAGTTGTTTTCCTTAAATGATGGGCTTACTGTATTCGTTTTAAAGAAAATGCCTGCTGAATCACCATAGTCTGGCAGTCATCCTTGCAAGTAAAAATTGTGTCCCATGAAAAGTGGCTAAGTTCAGCGCCCATCTGAAATACTAGCTTGAGACCCCTTCAGCATGCTATAAACCGACACGTCCCATTTCATCATACAGGATATTAAAAAGGCGTGTACCCAAGGATAAAGTCGTCATAAAATCAGTTTTTAATGCTTCATCAAGGACACTGGGAACCAAAACTGGCTTTTTTCTTCCATTTTTCCTTTGAGTGCAGCAGTGACGGTATAAGAGCGACTAGTTTGTTTGGTGCTACTGCTGTTTTGATATGTGCTAAGATGTCTGTAGTTTTAGCCACCATTTCTTTTGCACAATCAAATAATACTTTGAAAAAGAATAAGTATTAATATTATTAAGTAAATAGTTTTGATTTCATGGACCTCCTTGAAAGGTTCTCTGGAACCCCCAGACTTTCAGAATCACTCCCCTTGTCCTTTGGACATAGTCCTAGTGTGTTCATATATTCCAGACATCACAGCGTGACAGTAAATGAACGTTAAGTCATACAGATCTGACATAAAATTTACTTGGGGAAGAGGTGGTGGCTATATGGTTATTGTTACGCTGAAACTTAGAAAGCAAGATAAACAATGTGGAATCTTTAATAGTGTACTTTTTTCTCCCGGAACATTCCAATGATGGGCCTCAACTTAGAAAACTCATGACTTAAGGTTAAACTTAATAGCGTTTCATTTTCGTATGGTATGTATTCGGCTCATTGTAATCTTTTAGGATGTCTTCAATGACTGTAGATTTGTGTTATTTCTTTTAGAAGGTCTCACTTCTATATTGAATTTTTACATTCAAATACACACACACACACATATATATATATATATATATATATATATATATATATATATTTTTTTTTAATGTTACCACAACCGAGATGATCTGACATCAAGTTGGTCAGATAAAGACAGTACTTTTCCTTTTTAATGACAAGTGGATCAGGGCTTTATGCCAAAGTTTTTTTTGTTAGGTTTTTCAGTTTTCTCAACATTCAACAAGGTTAGGGCGAGTTACAAATGGATGTGTTAAAAAAAAATAATTTCTGTCACACGTTTCTTGCCCAATTATGAGGCATGTTGATTATAAAACATTTACTTAACATACTTCACTTGTTACTTGAGTTTTTGGTTTTAAATGTGTTTGTATAACCACGAGTGACTACAACTCTCATTTCACCTAAAGTCAGTTTTATTTTCAGAAGCGTAGGATTCAGTTAGGATTTGATGTATTTTCATGGTGCTGTTAGGCTCTGTCCAACCAGCTAACTAGACACTTAGTCCTCCTAAGAAGCCACATAGCAAGCTCTAAAACTAAAATGGAGGTTGCCAAATAGGAAAATAAAAACCACAAAAAACATTAGCATACCTATCTAAAACTCAATTTATTTGGGCTCCTTTATGTAGTAAATATTGAAACATCAAGTTGCATATTTTTTGAGGTTTAGTTTTAAAATAACATCTCATATTGTAGGAAAACCAAAGAATACAAGCAACAAATTCTAAGCTGCTTCACCATTAGTTTCTTAGCCTAAGTACAGTTTATGACCATGAGTCAATATCTTAATGCTAAATGTAGAAGTACTGTGGGAGTTGCGCTGTCATTGATCTGATCTTCCTGTGTGAAAATGATGGTGCTGTCATACCCCTCGAGGTCTATTTTTTTCTAAGACCTTCAGGCTTCATAATACTAGTCCAACATTTGAGCCAGAAATTATACAACCTTCATATTTACTCTTCCAGATTGTCTTTATTTGTATTTTGGAGTTAATCTGGTTTCAGTAATAAGGAAAAGCATTTGATAAAGATTTTAGAACCATGTTTTGGGTGGCTGAAAGTATTTAGTGACGATAGCATATTGTATTTTTCACATTAAAATGCGTAATGTGCAGAAAATCCATTGTATTCGTAAAACGGTCGAATGTTAATGTAATCATTAAGACTAGACTATAGGGTTTCATTTCAAAGAAATTCTGAGAGTTACTTGCTTTTGGAAGGAAATTCTTAGTGGGCATTTTAACAATTTGCATTGAAGTTTTTATGCTCAATTGCTTTAAGATTTTTTTTCTGTTCAACTTTGGGAATTATTCTGTAAATTTTAATGGAAACACTAAGGGAGTTTATTTTTGCCCATTGTTTTGGTGATTTAGTATGTTATATTGTGGTCTAGAAGTAAAACAATGTAACTACGAATGCAGAATAAATTGCCTTTCAGGCAGCGTCACCACCAATTCTCATTTCTTGCTAATTTCTTGGCCATGGTATCTTCTCCCTCTGATTTTCTGTTTCAGTTTTATTCTTCCCTGGCAAACACTTCTATTAACTATGTGTATCATTTCCCGCTCAGATGTAACTGACTGTCAGCTCTGCTTTTCTAATTCAGGAATGAGGGGTGTATAATCTTGGTGTTGGGAGGTTAGTTATTAGTTATTCTAAATATCTCTTTGTATCCGCAACTCGAGTGGAGCTGTAACTTCTATATATGGGTAGAATCAAAATGAGATTTTTTTTCCCCTTTGACTATAATCCTAATCTGTAATATTCGCAGCAGTGATTTCTTTAGTGATTAGATCTGTACCACAAATATTTTATTCTTCCCTTATAATATCTACCTGTAATGAAAATACTTGGGCATGTATTTGAGGTGAAAAAGACCGGTACAAGCCAAGAATTATTCTATATGTGTCTGATAACCTTTTCCTCTTCTGGGCCAGTTATGCTTCTTTTTATATGTGCAGTCACTATGAAGAGGTGATTTTCCTTCCTTTCTAAGCCTTGAAGACATGAAGTGCTATTTATTTTGACCAAAAGTTCACAGTAACATTTAAAGGACCATGGATTTATTTTTCATGAGATTTTTTGCCTACAAATAAGTATCTTATAAGTAAATTGATATAGTATAAATCTCATTTTAAATGTAATATTTGCTTTGAAAATTGATTTTAGGTAAGACTGGTTGTAATTATAGCACTTTGACTCTATTGAAGTGTACTGTAATACCAAATTGAAAATGACTGGATTCAATTAATTCTTGGAGTTCCAGGAACCTACAAAGCTTTTATGAAGAGTTCATAGTTTTTAATTATGTATACTCAAAAATAAACGGATAAAATGCTTATTTACAATATTTACAATAGCAAAATTTTACAAGCAGTATAAACGCCCCCAATAAGTGATTAAATTGTGGTAAACAAACAAACCGATATTCTGAAGAATTTCCATGAAGTTCAAACTCTCCCCAAAGCAGGAAGTTCCTAGAGTACCAGTTCTCAACCTCCAGTAGTTGTGCTTTTTTCTGTGTTAACTTGCTGGGATTCCAGCAAAGATTTGATTTGAATAAAGGTTCTTTGATTTTGAAAAGTTGGAAAACTGCTAGGCTCGGCGTGTAAATATGAGTAGGCAAATGAAACAAGACAGCTACTCTTACAAAAAGGAAATAAGAGCAGTGTTTCGCTGAGCTGTAAACAATATTTACGGGTTTTGAATTGGTGATCTACCTAAGTATTGTAATTTAGTTGTATTTAGACGATGGGGAAGGGCAAGTGGGGTGAGACCAAGAGTCAGATAGCACCCGTCCTCCCCCCCCCCCACTGTGTTTGGTTACTTTGATTTTCGCAGGGGGTATGTTGGGGAAGAAAGGGGGGTGGTACTCCCAGTCTGAGGTTTGAATTTACCTGCTCACGTTATTACCTCTATATCCCCCTGTTCTATCAAACAAGCTAGTAGTTAAAAAGATAAATTGGGATAGTATTCCTTGTGGTGACTAGACCACAATGTATCCATTTCTCCATTGAGGGTTATTCAGGTTATTTGCAACTTTTTTACTATTAAACGGATGCAGTGGGCATCCTGGTATGTGTCCATTGCGCACAAGTACTAGTGTTTCTCTAGTATTTATTTGCCTAGAAAGACAATTACTAGATTATAGGGTATACATATCTTCAAGTTAATAATTGAAACACTGACGGTGTACTAAGTTACACTTCCATTAGAAATGTACGAAAATTTCTTTTCTTCCGCATCCTCAGTAACAGTTGATGCCACACTTAAAATTGGCCAGTCAGATGAATGTGAAATATTTAGTATGTCATTTAGTTTGTATTTCTGATGACATGTAAGGTGACTGACCATCTTTGCCTTTTTTTGTGGGGGCCATTGAAGTTTTCTCTGAACTGAATGTCCATATTCTTTGCCCGTTTTTCTTCTGTCTTTTTTTCATGTAGTTGCAGTTTTTTATGGAGTCTTGTTATTTGTCCGTCTCTGTGGTTTGTGCCATTGTCTTCCTTGTTTAAGAAATCGTTGCATCTCGTTTGTATGTTCTCTGTTTACTTTCAGTTTTAAAGTCTTCCCACTTCCCAAGTATACATATGTAGGTTTTTCCATTCATCTTGAATTTACTCTTACGTATAGTATGATATAAGGAAGCTAATTTTTTTTCCATGCAGCCAGCGAATGGTGACAGCCCTGTCAAATACCAATTCCCCATATATGTATAGCCCAGTTCTAGGTTCTAAGTTCAGTTACTGTCTTTTTGTCTAACCCAATGCAAATATCACACCATTTTAATTACTGTGTCATAAATGCTGATACCTGGAAGGTAGGCATTGTGTTCTCATATAAACCTAGTTCCTTTTAAAACTAGAGTTAATAATCCACATTCTCTAAATCTTAACGGCCAGCATCATTTTGGGGATCTAATGAAAATTGTGAACCCTACCTATGAAAATTATGTGTGTTCCTGTTGCACGTTTACATTTTAAACTCATGTGGCACTACTGGCCCAATCATTCCAGTTCCTTCCCTTTTCCTATGAGGCTGGGCCAGTCACATTGCCCTGCCTTACTTACTCTGTGGGAGCCTGAGGCAAGAGGAAAGTTCAGTGATAATGACTGTCTTTACTTAAAATTAGATATATCATGGCTTTTGTATTAGTTTAGTTTTGATTCTTTTAAATGTTGCATTAAAATTTTTCTTTGATTACTGAACTTTTTTTTTAAGCTGAGCCATCCTGATACCTGTTGGCAGCTCAGTGGCTGCTCAGCTCGGGCTAGGATTCGAACCGCTGTTGCTCAGAGCTCAAACTCTTGAGCGAGCTCTTAACCAACTGATCCACATGGCCAGCCCTTGATTACTGAACTTTTTAAATGTTTTTCCCCAAGGCAGGTGCTTCACCATAATTCCCATCACCACAATTCCAGGACCTTTAAAGCAACTGTCTCTATAGACTATTTCCCTGATTGAAGGCAGACGTTAACCATGGAGGAATGCTAGTATCTATTAGTACCCTTTCCATAAAAGTTTTCTACTGGGGTGCTTAGTGAAATGGAGGGTGGGCCAGGCTGAGAAGAGAAGCCTGTGCTCCAGCAGCTACTGGCTCTGCTTCCTTAGGCAGCGGGGCCATCTTTTAAGACTGAAAACAATGCTGAGAGAAACAGCAAGTTCCAAAAGGATGTCATTTATATATAAGCTTAAATCTCCAAAATGCATTCTTTGCTTCCTATTTTAATATCTCTGAGAAGCATCTGAAGTCTATGGCATCTTGCAGTTGCCACTGGCTAGGCGGTTGTCATAGCACTTGCACCAGTGTGGCCATAGCTCTTCATACTTCAATTCCACAATTGGTGTTTTACCCTGTCGGAATTGTGTTACATGTAAATGCTGTTTAAAATGTCTTCAAAGGGCTGGCCGAGTGGCTCAGTTGGTTAAGAGCTCACTAAAGAGTTTGAGCCCTGAGCAACAGTGGTTCAAGTCCCGGCCCAAGCTGAGCAGCCACTGAGCTGCCAACAGGTGGCAGGATGGCTCAGCTAAAAAAAAATAATAAAAATAATAAAATTAAATTTAAAAATGTCTTCAAAAGGATTCCACTAGGATTTAACATAGAAGCAAAGTTACTGTGTAAGCAAAACACAACGCAAGATTTTTTTAAAGTCTTAGGTTAAAAATGTGTTACAATAAGTACAAAGCAATCCTAAGTGTTATGAAAGCAGTTTCATCGTTTAAGTGGAAGCATTTTTTTCTTAATTATATATTAAAAAATGGTACATAAAATAATGAAATCTTAGAGTTGATGGAATAAGAATTTTATATATATATATATATATATATATATATATGGCATGTATGGGAATAATACATTAATTTAGGACCGTGGTTACTTCCTCAGAAGTGTGGTGGGAAGTGTGAGATTTTATTTCCTACCGCCACCCCCAGGGAAAGATAACAAAATGTTAACATCTGTGAGATCTGGGTAGTGGGTAAGGGTATTGTATATTCTTTTCTGTAATTCTGTAATTTTGAAATTTTTGTATTAATAAAATTGAATTTAAAGAAACTAAATGAATTCAGTGGTCCTGAGTTACCTTCCAGGAAGAGGGTACCAATTTATATTCCCAATGGTATACAGAATTGCCCATGTTTTCTGCTTCCGTGCCAGTGCTGCACATTGCCAATCTGGTGGGTAAAATATTGTCATTTATGATATTTTCTTGATTTAATTCTCAATTATTTGATGACTGGTGAGAGTGAAGGATTTTCTCATATTTTTGGCTAATTATGTCTTGAAAGCCCATTCGCATATGTTGTTTCTTTTCTATTAACAGTTATTGTTTTTCTTATTTGTGAGAGTTCTTTATATATTTAGGAAGTTAGTCATTATTCTGTTACATATGTCATGGATTATTTTCCCCAGTTCACTACTTGCCTTTCAGTATTTTGTTGTTTTTTTAAATAAGAATGTCAAGGGATAGGACCAAGAACAAAGCACGTCTAACAATACTGAAATGACCTAATGCCTGAAAAACTACGAGCTCAGTAGCATAGATTTTTTTCCCCCAAAATCTTATGTCATGCTACTCTATGTCTGTGCTTTTTCTTACACAATAACTTTTTGTTTCTATGCCAGCTTGTCCTAGAGGCAGAATAAGAGCTTTCTACTCCCTGTGATTGGAGAGGCACTAGAGAGAGCTAAGATGCTCTGATCTGAAGATATTGAATGGCTCTGGTCAAAAATATTCCCATTTACCCTCCATAGACAGTTTTAAGTCAAATATAGTGGGGGTTTTTAATGTTTTTTTAATTGAAGTAAAATTTATATACAGTAAACTGCAAAGATCCTAGGTGTTCAATTTGACAAGTTTTGAGAGGTGTCTCTTGGTTTTTTACATTAAAGATTGAGAATTTTATCATTTTCTTTTAACAGTTTCAAACTTCAGTTGCAAACATAGACAGTTTTTTCACATTCTGAGTAAGTAAATATTTCCATATATTTTCTTTTATAACTTTGGCTTTTTATTACATATAATACAAATAGAACTTATTTGGGGCATTACTACAGGGCAAAATCTGTTGTAATATTTTCCATGATCCCCTCAAACCAGCTAGTCTTTTCTCATTTATTTAAAAGTGCCTTTTTACGATCAGTATTGTATATGCTCATATTTTTATGGGAATTCTATTTCCTCGCTTTGTACTGTATGTTAGTATGTCATCTTAATTATCAGAGTATTTTTATGCATTTTTTTAATCTGATAAGGAAAGTGTTCCTTATTAGTCTACTTTAACAAAAATTGAATGTTTATTCTTTCAGATAAACTTCTGAATCTTTTGGCCAAGATTTCCCTGCAAAATAAAATCCTGTTAATGTTGAGTTGTTATATGTGTAGATTAATTTGGGGTCATCGATATCTTTAGCAGAGATGAGTTCTATTGGAGGAAAATGCTATATGTTTCTATTTATACAAGTATTTTTAATGGCCCAAATAATGTTGGGTTTTTTTTACTTTTCTCCATATGTTCTACACATTTCTTAAGTTAATTCTGTTAATTTTTATTTCTTGTTGCTGTTATGAATGGTTTACCTCCAATATATTTTTAATTTATACCTTCTTAATAGATAACTGAATTAATCGCTTACAAAAAAAAAATCCTTTCAATTTTTATCATTTCCACTAGATGGCAGTCTTGGGCATGTCCATTTGTAAACCCTATGAGAGCTCTGGTGACAACAAAGGCGGTGGCTGGCAGACCTTCCAAGCCCCTAAAAGTACAAGGGCAAAAAGGTTTTTTCGTAAACCTGAAAGAAGAATGAACCCACCATTATGGAATTATAGTATTTATGCTGCTATTAACCATTAATCTTATAACCCATTAGCAGAGGCAGAGAACTGGCAGTGTACCCTTCGAAGTCATATTTTTCTCTGTCCATGTCATAAACACCTGTGGCTTTTTGGCAGTACTTTTGGTTTTATTTCAAGGACTCTCATGGTTAAAGGCAGGTTTTAATCTGTCATTATTGTTTTTCTTCTAAAAGCACCATTTAAATCAGAAGTGACTAGATTTCTAAATGTTTGTGACTGGTTTTTATGATGCCCAGATCTCTTCTGAAATGAGGTATAGTACTTACAATCAATATAAAGGGAAGTAGTTTGTAACTTTATTCTGCATGAATACAATTCTTAACCCCCTTAAATTAGATACTTTTGGGCTTAATTTAGATGATTTCAAAGACCTATGAGTAGTAGTATAGAAGATAGTGAATTTCTTGGTCAGGCAAGGAAGGAATCAGCTCAAGTATTTATCCCATTGACTTTTCCTAGTGGTCAAAAAAATAGTACTTTTGGACAAAAATCCATCACCTAGGTAAACTCCCCTCAAATCTTTTATTACAATTCCATTGTTAATTTACTTTTATATAATCAGGGAGAAGTAAATGACTAACTGTTGTACTGTAACTACATTCCTTTTCTGAGAGATAATATTTCCACTCTGAGATTAAAAGATGCAAGAAAATTTAGTAAGAAAAAGGAACACATGTTTGGCCCTTGAACACAAAGTTATGCTGAGGTTAGTTCTTGTTTTTCCAAAGAAAATTGATATAAATATTCTGGGAGGTAATATACCAAACATTTTGACAGATAGTAGGTAATTTCTTTTAGGGAAAACTGTGGGGAAGTTGATCACTTTTCCATCTCTGGATAAGTCTATGTCATAGTTGTGTAAAATAGCAGATTTCTTTAGTGTGTTGCATGGATTTATTCATGTTTTTTGTAATCTCAGAATGAATATTGAAATGGACTTATGGGAATCTCAGCTATGTAGTAGTTATGCTTAGCGCTTGGCTATACAAGGTCTGACAGTTAAGTTCGTAAACTTGCCACAATGTAAGTGCATGGTGGTTCCTGAACTTAAGTGTCAGACCTCGTACATTTAAGACAAAATAGAAATTGGGTTAGAATTAGGTTCATGCTACACATTTCCAGAGAGTTAGGGGTAACCTAAACTATATAAATAAAACCATAAGTTAAATGCACTTGGAAGATTGGCAATGTAAAATTATCTTTGAAAAAGAATGAGTTCTTTTCTAATAACCCATGCTTGTATTGTCTTTATATATATAGTTTTTTTAGGGCTTTTGGCTTTTTCAGGGTGGGATATACATAAATCTGGCAGGTAAGACAGACTGTTCCCTATTAAAGTGTAACAGTATACTACACTATATTCGTGAAATGTCTTTTAACATTAGAAATGTATACATCAGTGCTGATTGCTTTAATGGGGTGGGGAAGCCAAAATAAACTACATTTTCTAGACTGATTTCACTTCAAAAAGCAGCACACATTTCAGTTACTTCTTAGTAAAATGGAGGGAGGAGCAAACACAAGTGTTTGTCCATTTGAGAGCTAGAAGACTGGCCAATAAAGGAAACTGAATGATTTGTAGTTTTACATCTACAAAAGTTATAGTAGTTCTGAAGAATTGTCATTTGTGTGTTCTTCAAAGATAGAGTAATGAATTTTATAACTGGACAGATCTTTAAATGCATGTTTATGAAGTCACTAAGTTGGAAAAAACCTGAATACCAGACGTCCCTTTAGCAGCCTCTGGTCTGACTCTCCAGGAACCAAAATCTAATTCCATCTTTTTGCAGCTCTGCTGGTTCTAGTTGGTTCCCTGTTTCTTCCCTTTGTTTGTCTTAATTCTTGGGACCAAGCATTTAACCACAGCCATTATGACTCCCAGCGTCCTTCCTATCCCCAGCTATTTCACTCATCATATATTGTGGCTTCAATTTCTTTACCATCCAAGACCCCTTTTTCCAAAGATTCTAGTTTTACATATCTCTCTTAAAGGACACAAACCACAAGTGAATATTTATAGGCAGCAGAACTGTCATGTCCTTTGTTCTAGTTAATATTCTTCTATTTAACACCTGAATATAGGACTAGTCCACGTGATAACTGAGTCCTTCGAGGTTAATTATTTTTACTTTTGTTAAACATTCTTTCCCCATCCTGCACTTGTGCAGTTGGAGTTCCTGTTGAGCCTACTTCGTAGGACCTTCATTTGTTCTTTTAAAAAAAATTAATTTCAGGTGTACAAAACATCATCATTTATTCTTATTAAGTTTCCTTGTATTAGATTCATTAACCTTCTGAGATATTTTTGGCTTTATCTGAGACATATTGCTGACTTTTTCTTTGCAATCACTCTAGAGTTTGATATGTAAACCTATATTGAATGAAACAAATCTGAGGATAGCAGCCCGCAGGAGGCTCCAGAAACTGCTGTTCAGTCTGACACAGATTGACTGATGTATTAATCAACACCCATTAGGGAAGAATTTCAGCACTTTAGTGATCAGCCCATATTTCTCCAAGGTTACTGACAAGGATGTCATGGGATCTTACATTCCTTGCCGAAGACCTTCCTTTCCCAGACATTAGTCGAGGAACTGCCCCCCAAAGTTCATGAAGTTAAGTAAAACCTGCAGATTCATAGTGAATGACAATTCTCTTTCCTAAAGATGTAAAACATCATCATTAGAAGAAGAGTCTATTCTAGGGCCTTTCCTGGGATCAGTATCAATTTGTCACCACCTTTTACCTCTTCCAAAAATTGAACTGACATTTATCCTTTCTGATGATGGGGTCAGTACCCGACTCCACACTTCTGTATAACTTACAGTGGCCACCCAGAAATAGTCTAGGTTTTCAGTATAATTTTCTTGTTTCCCATCAGCACAAAATAAAGAGTAAAGTTCTTACTGGCCCTATCACTTGTGTAGTACTTATTTGGAGTTTTCGCTTTGACTCTATTCCTGTGAGTACATGCAAATATCTGGGGTTTATTTTTGCTTATGGTGTTTCTTGTGTTATTTATGCATTTTTGAAATTCTGAACTTACTACATTTCTTCCTGGGCAAACTGGTGGTTTCTTCTTGTTTTTTTGTTGTTGTTTTATTCTTTTTAGGCACATCTCCCTTTTTTATCCTGTACGTATGTGATTCTTCAATAAAAAGGTGTTTTACAAAATGACCCTGATGCATTTAAAAAAAATCCAACTGTAATGTGGTCGACAGCCTGTGACCACTTGCAGTGTTTGTTCTGGTCAGAGCAGAACACTGTCATGTGCCAAAGAATGCTATTCACATCACAGGCAATGGGGATTTATCTGTCACAGCTTTCCAGCGAGTGGCAGGAAAGTGTTCTTCCTAACAAAATTAGTATGGCTATATTGCAACAAATACCTGAGAGGTGGACGTAAAGTGACTAGAAAAAGGAGTCTCTGAAGGCGATTTAAAAATTTACCAAAGATGCCAGATTGGCTAGCAGCAGCCCTGGAGTGTTGCATTTGATCTGGGAGAGGAGACAATGTATCTTCTCTCCTTACCTTCTTCCCTACCTGTATCATATACTCTTTCCCTTAAAACTGACACTGGAGAACAGAGGTGGTCTCAGAGATGTGGGGGTGCAGCTGATGGCTGTTGGTTGGGGGGATGGGGATGAGGGAGAGAGGGAAGGGGCTGGACAGCATAAATACGCAGCTGCAGTGTTGCCATGGGGACATGGGGGACAGTTCGAGGAATGTAATGGATAATGTGAATATTTTGTAGGGTGTCAGGTGGTCATATGTCTTGCATCATGGATGGGGAAGAGGCTTGATCACTGCACTGTACACCTGAAGCTGATGTTGTATAATATTGTATGTCAACTATAAGTGAATATATATATCTATATATATATATAGTCATGGGACATGGAGTATAGTGGGAGTTGAGTCAAGGGATTTGTAATAGATATGTATGATATTGGGGGGAAATGGGGCGGCAGACTGGGGGAGGGGGTGGTCACTTCGAGGGGTAAAAAGTATAACTATTGCACTGTGTTGTACAGCTGAAACATTCTAAAATATGTGTATTTCATAATAAAAAATAATTTAATAAAAAAAAAACACCTGACACTGGAGGAGTATGGCAGAGGAACTGAGCCACTTGTAGGCAATTGTGAAGGATCAGTTTGGGCTTCTAGCCCTGAGTTCAGACTTCGTAGAAGGGCCTCTGTAACACACACTGGGTGCCCTTTTGTCTCCTGTTTTCTTGACTTCCTCAATTAGCAGGGCTTCAAAAATATCAAGAAAGAAAGAAAGACTGGAAAGAAAGGGAATGCCCCAGATGTAGACAGCTTTGTAAATTTTGGCAGATATTTTACACACACACACACACACACACACACACACACACACACACACACGGTGCCAAAAAATGTATACACATTTTAAGAAAGGAAGAAACTATTAATTGTAATACTCAATATATACTGATAACAAAAGATGACTACAAGTCACGTTTGACTTCTGCAATCATAAGAGGTGCTCAAAGTGGTTACCATCAGCGTAATTTTTAGATAGATATAGGTAGATACTATATTTGTGTACATTTATGTATGTATGTTATACTTCAACAAAATTTTATTTTTAAAAAATCATGACTGGTGTAGTAAACTTCATTTATATTTATATTCATATGAAGTTTTTGTTAACAGACACATGAAAATAGTTGAATAGATGTGGTGGATATGCTTTGGATAGTGTGAACTAAAATACAGATTTTCTTTTATGAGAAACTCATTTCCAGGGTTGTGAGTGTGGTGGGGAGGGAGCCTTAATGAGATAAACAGCATTTGAATCAGGGTAAGTAAACTGATATAACAAGCAAAAACAAACCTGCAATGGTTCAAACAATTGAAGTTTATTTCTTGCTCGTGTATAGACCAGGATGGGTCTTCCCAGTAAGTGTGCTGCTTTCTTTCATGTGGTGATTCAAGTCTGAAACTTGCCCCATTTTGTGGCTACATCATCACCCAGGGCCTTGTGTCATCTGTATCCAAGCAACAGAAGTGGAAAGTGATCAAGCAAAGAACACCCCTGCTGCTTAAATGTCTCACTAAGGAGAAATGAAATCATAAAAGGCATATTCTCTAACCACAATGGGATTAACCTAGAAATCAATAACAGATGAAAACAACAAACTTCTAAATAATTCATGTGCCAAAGAATAAATCACAAGAGAAGTTAGGAAATACCTTGAACAGAATGAAAATGAAAATTACACCATACCGAAATATGTTGGCTACAGCTAAGGCAGTACTTAGAGGGAAATTTATAGCTTTAAACACTTATATTAGAAAGCATGTAAGTTCTCAAATTAATTTAACTTTCCAACTTAAGAAGTAACTACAAGTGCAAGAAAGGGAAATAATAAGGATGAAAACAGAAATCAATGAAATAGAAAAGTGAAATCAAAATCTGGCTCTTGAAAATATTAATAAAATTGATAAACTTCCTATGAAATGGAGCATAAAAAAATGAAGACAGAAATTATCAATATCAGAAATGAAAGGGGAGCTATCACCATGGATCCTACAGACATTAAAAAAAAGGAATATTGGGCCGGCCAAGAGGTTCAGTTGGTTAAAAGCTCATTCAAGAGTGTGAGCTCTGAGCAACAGTGGTTCAAGTCCCGCCCAAGCTGAGCTGCTGATGAGCTGCCAACAGGTGGCAGGATGGCTAGCTAAAGAAAAAAAAAAAAGGAATATTATGAAAAATTTTATGCCAATGAAATTGATACCTTAGAGGAAACTTAAAACCAATGTAATTCACTGGGAGGGAAGAAAAGGGAAACCATGTGATGTCATTACATTCAGAAAAAGCATTTGACAAAATTTAGGACCCCTTCATGATAGAAATTCTCAGCAAACTACAAGTAAAAGGGAATGTGCTCAACCTGAGAAGGGTAACTAATGCCTAAACTTAACATCACACTTAATGGTAAAAGCCTGAATACTTGCCCTCTAATACACCAAATAAGGCAAGAATGTCTGCTCTCACCACTTCTATTCAATATTGACTAGACATTTTAGCCAGTGCAACAACACAAAGGAAATTAAAAATATACAAATTGGAAAGAAATGTAAAACTGTCTATCTGCAGATGACATGATTGTGTAAGTAGAAAATAAGAAATCTATAAATAATATACTACAACTAATAAGCTTAGCAAGGTCACAGGATGCAAGGTCAATGGACCAAAATATTTGTATTTCTATATACTAGGAGCAAACAATTGGAAACTGAAATGGAAAAATCAATAACACTTGCAATAGAATAAAAAACCATGAAACCCTTGGAGGTAAATTTAATGAAATATGTGCAAGACCTGAACACGGAAAACTACAAGCCATTTTGAGAGAAATTAAAGACCTAAATAAGTGGAGGGAGATAACTGTGTTCTTGGGTGAAGGATTCAATATGGCTCAGATGTTGGTTACCCCCAAATTGATTTATAGATTAAGTGAAACCCTAATCAAAATGCTTAGCAGCCGTTTACTTGGTAGAATTTGACAAACTGATTCTGAAACAAATGCAAGTGGACTCAGAATATTCAAAACAACTTTGATAAAGGAGGATTAAGTTGGAGGATTCATACTACCTGATTGCAGGAATTGCTATAAAGCTACAGTAATTATAATGTGCTTTTGGTGTCAGGCTATGTACATATTAGTGGAACACAATAGGGGGACCAGAAACAGACTATGTATGTATGTAACACTTATATGGTCACTTGATTTTTCACAAGGTTGACATTTCAATGGGGGAAAGGAAAGTCTTTTCAACAAATGATTCTGGAACAAATGCACAGCTACATGCAAACAAACAAAACAAAATCTTGACGCCCTTATCTCATGCCACACAAAAATTAACTTGAAGTGAATCACAGACTTAACTGTAAGAGCTAAAACTAAAATTTCCAAATGAAAACATTGGAGTGTACCTTGTGACCCTGGGTTAGGCAAAGCTCAGCTAAGAGTTCAAAACTTCTACTCTTCAAGAGACACTGTTAAGAAAAGCAAAAGGCAAGCCTTAGCCCAAACATCTCTGATAAAAATTTGTGCTTATAATAGATTTTACAAAGGGGTAAAATATTGAAAAAAATGAACGAGCATTTCATTTCCAAGGAAGATATACAAATGGCAAACAAGCACCAATGCTTAAACTTACTAGTCATTCAGGCAAGTTACTAGGGGTATTAAATTATTATACCACTACAACTCACTAGAATGAGTAAAGTTACAAACACTGGCACTACCAGTTGTCAGCGATAATGGAACTCACACATGGCTCATGGGGGTAAAAAGGTTCCAACCACTAAAGGTTCCAACCACTTTAGAAAACAGTTTCTTATAAACTTAATATTATACCCAGCAATATATATACCCATGACCCAACAGTTCCACTCCTCAGTACTTACCCAAGATAAATGAAAACGTATATCCACACAAAAATCTGTGAACAAATGTTCTTAAGAGCTTTATAATAGTCCAAAATTGGAAATACCTCAAAAGTCCATCAGCTAGTGAAAGGATAAACCACACCCATACAATGAATGCCATTTACCAATAAAAGAAAGAAACCACTATTCATGTAACAACGTGGGTGAATCCCAAAATCATTAGGCTAAATGAAAGTAGACAAAACAGTCTGCAAACTGTATGATTCCACTTATCTTGAAATTCGAGAAAACACAAAATTGTAACAAAAGCAAATTCGTTGTTACCAGGGGTTTGGTCTGGGAAGAGGGGCTTGACCACAAGAGGGACACGCGGGGGCTTTTGGGAGTGATGGAACTGTTTTATATCATGATTGTTGTGGTTACATAACTGTGTACATTTGTGAAACCTCATCAAATTATACACCTAAAAGAGGTAAGTACGTATTTTATACCTCGTTAATCTTACTAAAAAAAAAAAAAGTAGAAATGTCTTAAGTGTAGATTTGGGTTTATGGGTATTCACTGTAAAATTCTTTAAAATCTGTTTTATGTTTAATATTTTTATTATAACTTATTTCAAAAGATTTGAACTTGAGGCAAAATTCACAAGAGGAAATACTCCAAATTCTGTGCCCTGAGTTACTTTTCAGGTGGGCCTCTCTATGTGACCAGCTTAGGGTAAATAGCACCAGGGGTTTACTATTCATGTATTTATTTAGTAGTTATACGTGTATGTGAATGTATTTATTATCTGATTAATTAATGGTTTCCGTGAGCACTGATGAGGTGATGGTGGCGTTGGAGTGAGGAGGAGCTTTGCTAAGTAATCCGTTTTTATGGGCTGAATTATATGATATTGATGATATAATTTGAGCAAGGTCACTTTATTATATAATCTCATCTGCTGTCCTCCCCCAACAGTCAGGAAGACTTATTAATAGAACATAACTTTAAAACGTTATAAAAGTAACTGAAATTTTATTGAAATCCAGCTATGAAAGATGTGCCTAGTCGATTTTCTCTTAAGAGTCACAGTTTTGTCACCGTTTAAAACCCCTTTGGATGGCATGCTCACTAGTGCATCATTGCCAAAACTGAAAATACTTCCATTTTCTACTTATAAGGAGCAGAGTGCCTCCATTTTAATTATGACTTTAATTTTGATGTCTTCTCAAGGTTAGGAAAGTGGAATTCTGCCTTTTACGCACACATTATTGCTTTTCTGGTACAAAAGTATATAGGCTCAGGGTGACATCCTTTGAGGCTTTTGGAGTGATAATTTTTTTTTGTAATAATCCCTTAACATATTTATTGTTCTTTATTCTGTAAATCAAGGGTTGGCAAACTTTGTCTGTAAAGGTTCAGAAAGTAAATATTTTAGGCTTTGAGGGCCACATGGTCTCTGTCTCTCAATCCTTCTGTTGTAAAAAGCAGCCACAGATGACACGTAAACAAATGAAAGCAGCTGTGTCCCAATAAAACTTTATTTTCAAAAAACATGTATTGGGCTGGATTTGACCTGGGAAAAAGTTTGCTGTCCCTGGCTATAGATATAAACACCCCTCAAAACACCCCTGCTACTTGTGACAAAATGTTTGTATAGTTAAGTAACATAGGTCCTTCTGTGAAAATAACTAATACTGAATGATAACAATGGGGTTCACAATTTGCTACCCCCAAAATATGGCACCTTGGCATATTGAATATTTCAAGCTGAGAAATTTGAGAAATGGCAAGTTGGAGAAGGAAGAACTTTCTGACCTTCCCCTGAAGCAGGTTACCAAACCCTTTTGTGAGTGGTTTATACCCTCCCTATACCAGAATAAATTTTGGCTTTGCCAAGTTTTCTCCAATTTACTACACTTACCTCATACCCTTTCTCCTATTGTACCTCTCCACAACATTCCACTCTTCATCAAATATAGCATGAAAGCATTCAGGATTAACCATTTCTTCAGATCTTCATTTCCTTTTGAAGGCTCCCATAGCCCATAAAATGTATGTTAAATAAATGTGTCTGCTTTCTTGTTAATCTGTCTTTTTAAAATTATTATTATTATTTTTAGTTTCAGGTGTACAGAACAATGCAATAGTTATCCTTTTCACCCTTCACACAGAAACAACCCCCTTCCCCCATCTACTGCCCTCCCACCCCCGATATCATGCTTATCTATTACAATTCGATTGACTCCATTCCCACACTCTACTCCAC
>NW_017731468.1:98816-104055 GCF_001890085.2 Hipposideros armiger | reverse complement strand
CTTTGTCACATTCTGGAAAAGGCAAAACTACAGAGACAGTGAAAAGATCAGTGGTTGAGAAGTTTAGAGGGAGGGATGAATAGGTGAAACACAGAGGGTTTTTAGGGCAGTGAAACTATTATTATTATACTATTATAAAATATTCCGTATGATACTGTAATGGTGGATACATGACATTGTGCATTTGTCAAAACCCATAGAACTAACAATACAACACAAAGTGTGAACCGTAATGCACACTATGGACTTTAGTTAATAATATGTCAATAATATGTTAATAATATGTTAATAATATGTCAGTATTGGCTCATCCAATGTACATCAAATGTATCACAGTAATGCAAGATGCTTAATAATAAGGGAAAATGAAAGAGTAGTATATGAGAGCTCTCTGTCGCTTCTGCTCAATTTTTCTGTGCAACTACGACTGCTCTAAAAGCTTATCAACTAGTAAAAAAAGAATGAAATATTGATATGCACAAGATGGATAAATTTCAAAATAATTATGCTGAGTAAAAGAAATCAGACCAAAAAAGTATATACTTGGCCGGCCGAGTGGCTCAGTTGGTTAAGAGCTCGCTCAAGAGTTTGGGCTCTGAGCAACAGCGGTTCAATTCCCATACCGAGCTGAGCAGCCACTGAGCTGCCAACAGGTAGCAGGATGGCTGAGCGCCCCCCCAAAAAAACAAACCAAAAAAAAGTATATAAAATTCCAGAAAATGTAAACTAATCACTAGGGATAGAAAGCCTACCAGTGGTTGCCTGGGAATGAGGGTGGGGATCGGGTGCAGATAAAGGTAGGAGGGAGAGATTACAAAGGGGCAGGAGGAAACGTTTGCTGGTGATGGATGCATTCAGTATTTTGATTGTGGTGATGGTTTCATGGGTGTATACAAAATGTAAAAACTTACCAAGTTGTATACTTTAAAAATGAGTGCAGTTTCTTGTATGTCAATAATCCCTCAATAAAGCTGTTTTTGTAAAGGCCAAACCCCCAAAGTAACCCAAACATTTATTAAGAAATCTCATGACAGGATAGTTGTTGATGGGGCAGTGTGGCTGCTGCCCTGCGCTAGGCTCACGGATCCCATTTGTTCATGCAGCTGTGGTCAGTTGGCTGGCTGCCTGGGGACTTGCTCTCTAGTCTGGAAGACCCTGGAAGGGAAGAGTCCACTCTCCTCCACACCTCCCCCACAGCCCTCCCCTGACCCCAATCCTGCAGCCGGCTAGCCTGCGCATGATCTCATGCTAATGGCTGGGGTCCAAAAGACTGAGCAGAAACACATTAACATTTTTTAAAGTCTCTTTTTGTGTCAAATTTGATATTGTCCCGTTGGCTAAAGCAAGCTACATGACCAAGTCCAGATTCAGTGTGTTAAGGCACTAAGAAATTATGGGACAAAAGTCATAGATAGGGGTATTCCATTAATTGGGCTATTATTAATGCAATGAATCTATTATATATCTTAATGTTTTAATTTGGATTTCTTTAATTCTATCAAGAATTAAATTTCTTGGGCCGGCCGAGTGGTGTGTTGGTTAAGAGATGGCTTGGGATGCCAGAGGGCCCCCGTTCGGATCCCACATATGAGGGCCAGTGACACTGCCCTCTACAGCTAAGATGCTGAACAACAGCTCAACCTGGAGCTAGGCTGCCATGAGAANCCCTTCTCCTTCATCCTCACCCCCTCCCAACTAGCAACCCTCAGTTTTTCCTCTGTGTCTCTGAGACTATTTCTGTTTACATTTCTCATTCAGTTTTTTAGATTCCACGTATAAGTGAGATCATATGGTATTTGTCTTTCTCTGACTGACTTATTCCACTTAGCATAATGTTCTCTAGGTCCATCGAAATCGTTGCAAATGGTACTATTTCCTTCTTCTTTATAGCTGAGTAATACTCCATTGTGTAAATGTACCATTGTTTCTTAATCCAGTCATCTACCGATGGGCATTTCGGTTATTTCCAAGTCTTAGTTATTGTGAATAGCGCCACAATGAACATAGGGTTGCATATATTTTTTCGAATTAATGTCTTGGGTTTTTCTGGATAAATACCTAAGAGTGGAATTGCCGGGTCATAAGGTAGTTCCATTTCCAGTTTTTTGAGATACCTCCATACTGATTTCCCTAGTGGCTACACCAGTCTGCAGTCCCACCAACAGTGCACCAGGGTTCCCTTTTCCCCACAAAAAACAAATGCTGGCGAGGTTGTTAATTTGTCTTTTGTCCCAGGAATCCCAGTCAAGAACTTAAAAGGACGGGGAAAAAAAAATACTTTTTTCTTCCACTGCAATAATAGAACATTTATCAGAAGGCTCCATATCAGAAAAATCAGGATATGCATATTCTGGGACTTTGTGTGAGACACTGGTATACAAAAATCTCCAGTTTCTAGAAAATATGAAGATATTTGTCCAAGATAGCTTGCAAAATATTTCATGTATTTTATTATGGCTTTGCTTGATAAAGTTACAAATGTAAAATTCAGAGAGTAGATTTTACTTTTTTTTATATTTACCAAGTAAGCAAAGATAACCGCTATTCTTGTTGGAATATTCCAACAAGCCACATTCACTCCTCTTGAAGCTCTAGTTCCACAATTTTTCATTCTTGGTTGTAAAGTGCAGATAAGAACACGACTGACATCTATGACTAGAACTTATACAATTTGTGGTGCTCCCTATATTTAGATCATTTCCCCTGATTTAAAGCAGACTTACTATTAAGGACTTCCAAAGGACCAATTATGATTTGAGTAAAGGTACTACCATTAAATAGAACTTAAAAGAGATGAGTCCTTTCCTCATGGTTTTATTCAAATTAAACAAATATCTTTTTTAAAGTGGAAATAGAGGAAATAGAAACAAAAGGGATATGTTGGTTGATATTATGCTCTACTGCTTCTAGTCTCTTCCTATTCAGTGTTTACTAACAAAGGGAACTAATATTTATTTCTTATTTAGGGAGAGAAGTTTCTAGTCATCTCTTGAAATAACTGAGGATAGAGAAATGACCTCCAAGCAGATCATTCATGCCCTGTAAAGAATAATTTGAAAAGTTCCCTTTAGTTCTGCAAATGTAGTGAGTAAACCCTATCATGCTGATACTTAATATTTAATAGTAATTGTTATAATTATAGTTATAATGTTAAAAATAACAACTTTTATCTGTAATATAGGCCTCACTGTATCAGAGCTCTTTGCTGGGAGGAAGCTGACCAATCTTTACAAGAGGAGCCTGTTACCACTGGTAGGTCGTTTGTTTATGCTATTTCATGTAATTTTTAAAATTTTTATTTAATTACCTTTAATTTATTGAGGATGATCTCCCAGGTCCTTTCCCAACAAGATTCTGAAAGTCGACCATGGGCAAAGCTCTGAACTATTCACTGTGGTGATAGGTACTGTTGTCTAGGTTGAGAAGACCAAATACAATCATATTTTAAAATAACCGCCATTATAAGGATGAATAGGAGTCCTGGGAGGGCTAGATTCATGTCCACTGGAGTGATACTGGTGAGGGCTGGGGAAGGTGGATGGAGCAGGGCCTGGAAAAGAGCCAGGAACACATGTCCAGTATGAGGTATTCAGAGACTGTGATGAGGGAACAATTGAGTGTCAGTGGTTGACTGGAGCAGAGGGTCTGATTTGGAGATACTACAAGAGAAACAAGATTAGAAATGTAGCAATGGCACAGATTGCAGTTTAGGCTTCTAGGCTAAGATGTTTGGACTTGTTCTCTTTATGAGACGCCATTGACAGCTTTAGAGTTGCGATATGAGTGTTTTGAGAAGATTAATGGTCTGACTGATTGTGGAATGTAAGTGGGCTTTATTTTAAAGAAACACATTCACAATGGTTTTATGTACCTGCCTGAATGTGGGTAAAGGAATTTCCTTCCAGTATGACACGTGTGTTCTCAGAGACCCTGATCCAGCACCCAAAGCCATGCCAAATATTTTCTATTAAAGGTCAGGCGATCATAGAGCCTCCCCCAGGAATACTGGGTCTGGCCGGGGATTGAGGAATTCAGTCAGCATCCAAGAACCCCATTTCCCCAGCTGTAGATTGCAGAGAATGACGTTTGTGTCCCAGTGAAGTTGTAACACACAGTGTTCTCAGATGACCGCAGCATTTTGAAAGTAGCATGTGAATCATGCTCTTTGAATTTACCCCATGACTATTTGTGGCAGTACAGTGTCTCTCGATGCTAATAATGACAAGTTTTCCACACTAGCTCAGTGTGTTTGAATTTGAAATATTTGTCACGGGGTAGGTAACGTGGCATTCAGCTGCTAGGTGATCTTTTTCAATAGAACTTTTGTTAAAGACCAGATACTGTGTGTCATTGTTTCTTTTGTGATTCTGGATTGTTTCTGAGAACAAAGTCTTTGAGCAGTAAAAAACTGAGACACCCTAAAGCTAAAACCCTTTGTAAAATCAGCCCGTGACACTGTGGATTCAATTACATTGTTGGCCAGTGATGTCACGTATGTACCTAATTACGCTCTTTTGTTTGTATGTGTTGTTTTGTTTGGTAATGTCTGGAGGATTTGCAGGAAGGCACAGTGGTGAAGCGTTGCTATTAATAGCAGTGGCTCTGTGTTGACAATGGCCACAGAAATCCCCTAGCTGTGATTGTCACAAACTTGGGTCTGAGATACACAGAAATGTCCAGCTCAAGGCTGTACCTGGTACTGTAAATGCCTGTTGGAAATAACAAAATATCATTAGAGTTCAACAACAAATATCAGATAACCTGATTAAAAAATGGGCAAAGGACTTAAATAGACATTTCTTCAAAGATGACATACAAATAAGAATATGAAAGATGCTCAACATCATTAATCATTAGGGAAATGCATACCAAAGCCACAATGAGATATCACTTCATACCCAGTAGGATGGTTACTATGGGGGGGAAAAACCCCAGAAAATAACAAGTGTTAGCGAAGATGTGGAGAAATGAACCCTTGTGCAAGATAGTGAGATTGTAAAGTGGTGCAACTGCTATGGAAAACTGTATAGAGGGTCCTCAAAAAATTAAAAATAGAACTATCTTATGATCCAGCATTTCCACTTCTGGGTATACAAAAGGTCAAACAATGAAATTCACGAACTTTCCACGGTTTAAGTACAACTTAATTGTCCAACTTCATATATCCACAAGAATTAAAAGTAGGGCCTTGAAGAGATATTTGCACAACCATGTTCATAGAGGCATTATTCACAATAGC
>NW_017731468.1:86142-97081 GCF_001890085.2 Hipposideros armiger | reverse complement strand
TTTCCCTGGAGCTAACACATGTTCATTATGCACGTCAACTGAGCCATCCAGTCTTCTTGTGAACTTGACTCAAATCCAGCAGATCAACATGCCTTCCGTCCACTTTAAACTTCATAGCTGCCTTGTCCCTATGTTATCACTCTTGGCAGGAAACTCTATGTCAAAGAGAGAACAGAAGCCAACAAACCTGCCTGCCCCCATTCCTACTCCCTTTATACTCCCTTCTTCACAACAGAGGTCATGCCCTACTGGCTGGGGTTACCAGATTTACAAATAAAAATCCAGGAAGCCCAATGAAATCTGAATTTTAGATGAACCATGCATACCGTATTTCCCCATATATAAGATGCACTGCACGCTTTTTCGAAAAGTTTGGGGTCTAAAAACTGGATGCAAGTAAAAAAATCTACAACAATGAGCGCAAAAACAAGCACAAAAAAAGCGGGAAATACAAGTAAAAATATCTACAACCATTGTATAAGACACACCCAGTTTTTAGACCCCAAGTTTTTCAAAAAAGGGTGTGTCTTACACATGGGGAAATACGGTATTTTTTTTACTATAAAATATTGCATGGGCCAAACTTATGTAAATAATTATTCATTATCTGGAATTCAGATATAACTGGGTGTCTTACTCGTATGTGTCAAAACTGATCAAATTATACATTTTAAATATCTGCAGTTTATTATAGTCACTTACACCTGAAATATTTGTAACAGATACCTAAGCTAGGGAAGATAATGACATAGAGAGCATCAATAAGCCCATCCCCAAATTAAGAACTTGAATGTTACCAACACTGCTGAAACCACAGTGGGCTCTTCCCTGTACTTTCCTATGCCTCTTCTTTGAGGTAACCACCACCTTGAATTTGGAGTTTTTTAAATCCTTGCTTTTGTTTTGCCTGTATTACATATGCTACATTTTTAAAAAAATTATTACTTAGCTTCTCCTGTGTTGAACTTTATGAGAAGCATCGTGCTACATGTGGTCTTCTGTCAGCAGCTTTTTTCNCTGAGTAGTCGCTGAGCTGCCAACAGGTGGCAGGATGGCTCAGCTAAAAAAAATAAATAAATAACTTAGCCAAGATTAACTAGCCAATTCCTCTGTACCATATACGGCTTCCAAGTCAGTCTACAAAACAAAAATAATGGTAGAAATTAGGAGTGTAACTTGCCTAATTAAAAAAAAAATCATGTTATCTGATCAAATGATTCATAGGGCTGTTTAAGTGTCATTGATTAATGGAAACCATGAATCATCATATTCTTTTTGCAGAGTCTTCTAGGAAAGCTCACTTCATTACAATTTCCTCAAGGTTCCATATTTTATACTGTCAATGATTAAACGACTCTTTAGTGCTTGTGTTAAGAGTGTTTACCTATACTAGAGTAAAGCACTTGAACTTGCAAAACATAAAATCCTCCCTTTCAGAAAGTGCCTCCAAGAATGGGCAGTGATTTTCTTTTTCGAAACTAGGAAACAAGAATGAAGATACCTGATGTTGAACTGAGCATACAAATGGATATTTATAGGATTGGCTTGAACTGAGATAAAATAAAATTAGCTTCAGTAACAAAGTGGTATTTTTTCCTGTCGCCAGACCCTCTTCCTTGTGGATTTGTAAGAAGAAAAGAGAGCTTTAAAACAAAAAATTTAGAAAAGACCTGTTTCCCCCTTACAAAATTCAGTATTCATTTCTTTTTCTCATACCTAGCTAAAAAGAAAAAAATTAAAGCTTTTTTTTATTGTGGTAAAATCTACATAAAATTGATCATTTTAACCATTTTAAAATGTAAAATTCAGTGGTATTAAGTACATTTACATTGTTGTACTACCATCACCACTGTCCACCTCCAGAACTTATTCATTATCCCAAATGAAAACTGTGTACTCATTAAACAATAAATCCCCATTACTCCCTCCTCACAACCCTTGGTAACCACCCTTCTACTCTGTCTTTATGAATTTGTCTAGGTACCTCACATAAGTGGAATCATAGTATCTGTCCTTTTGTGTCTGGCTATTTCATAATGTTTTCAAGATTCAACCATGTTATAGCAAGCATCAGAATTTCCTTCGTTTTTAAGGCTGAATAAAATATTTCATTGTATGCTTATATCACACTTTGTTTATCCATTCATCCGTTGATGGACACTTGGCTTGTTTCTACATTTTGACGATTGTGAATAGCGCTGCTATGGACATTGGTGTACTCAGTTAAGCAACATCTTCAATTGCAGTGGGACCCTTCTGTTTCTTTCTATTTCCCCTCCTCTATGCCCCTGTCCCAGTCCAGGTCTGTGCACCTCGGTGTGGTGACTGTAGCTACATCAGCCTCACAGGTGTAAAGAGAGTTCTTTTGTTGTTTGTTTTTTTTTAAATCCCCTGTACCTTTACCCTTTCTTCCTTGGCTGGACTTTGTCCAGCGAGGTTTATTTATAAACCACACAAACCTCATTAACATTAACATTACCAAGCATTTCAGCAATCCACCTTTCCACCGTTGTTATTGCAGGAAGGAACTCCCCAGGAATAAGACAGTGAGACATGGCTGAGGAGAATAGCAAGAAAGACGGCATTGGAATGAGTATGAAGGGATGCCAGACAAACAACGGGTTTGTCCAAAATGAAGACATCCTGGAGAAGGACCTGGATCCAGGCAGCCCAGCCACCAGCCCGCAGCACAGCGCTCTGAGCATCCTGGGTCCTGAGGAGCCGGACTTGAAGGACGTCCAGCCCTATGCAGGGATGCCCAAGGAGGTGCTGTTTCACTTCTCAAGCCAGGCCCGCTACCGGGTGCCCCGGGAGGTCCTCTTCTGGCTCACTGTGGCTTCTGTGCTTGTGCTCACTGGGTTCACCATAGCCATCATTGCCATCTCTCCCAAGTGCCTGGACTGGTGGCAGGCGGGACCCATGTACCAGATTTACCCAAGATCTTTCAAGGACAGCAACCAGGACGGGAATGGAGATCTAAAAGGTACCTGGGAGAGTTTAGGGTGGGGCCAGGATGAGGTGGGTTTGTGGCTTTCTCTGCCCTTGAAACTGAAGCATGCCTGGGTTGTGTGGTAAGCACATTCCAGTTATGACTGGTCACACCTTGTTTATGATATTTTTCAAAGCCACTCAGCAGAACCCAGGAAATCCTCCCATGTGATGAAAGACCACTTGGATGCCTTTAAGCCCCCAAAGAGTTGTTTAGTTTACTGCTCACCAAGTACACATGCTTGTTTGGTCATCAGTTCTAACTTCTTACGTGCAGCACATCTCCTCTTGAAAGTTGCTTGCTTCTGTGCACTTTGCAGTTGATTATCTTAGAGCGACAATTTAAAATTGCTTTGCCAGTATATGTAGTGGCCAGTTTGGCAATTTGGCTGAGGGTTTCTTATTAGGGAATAAAGAGCAAATAATATTTTAGAAAAAAATTAAGTGATGTCTTTAAAAGGTGTATGCTGAGTCTTTGAAGTTTAAATCCTGAGAAATGAAGGAAAGGAATAAAAGGCATAACAGTGTTGGTCATGACTTGAATTAAGGGTTATTTAAAANTTCTCTATTTTTTATTTTTAAGTCTGATCCACAGAGAATGTATTTTGATGTAAGAAATAAGGTAAGCTTTATAGCTTTCTTTTCTTTTCCTAATAACTAGCCAGTTATCCAACATCACTTACTAAATAATCTTTCTTTTCTTCTAAATCACCTTTCTTTTCCTCACTGATTTGAAAATTTGCCTTTAAATTCTAAATTCCCTAATGTGTAGGGGTCTATTTTTGGTAACTCTAATCTGTTCAATTGATCTTTTAACCTATTCCTTCTTCAGTATCAATTCTTTATTTTTCTGGAGTTTTTATTTTTAAATCAGGTAGGGGTAACCTCATATATTACTCTGAAAATGTTAAAACTCATGATACACATTGCTAAATTATTACTTTCTAGAATTATTATGTCAATTTACATGGACCTTACCAACACTATTATCTTTTAGAAGCTCTTTTCCAATGTGATTGAAACTGTTTATTTCTCTGATATTAGTGAGTTGATTTGCGTGAAATATCTCTTTATAATTTTTTTCAAGTTTTCTACTGACATTTGTATTTTTAAATTGATACTATGAAATTTCATATATTCATGTAATGTCTAACAATATATACATACCTTTAATGGTAAAGACATAACTTCTTTGGGATATTAATTACCAGTGTATTTCCCAATTTGTCATATGCTCTTCAATTATTATGCTTTGTGATATAATACATTAAACAATTTTATTCAATCTGTTAAAAAACAAAATTCAGTGGAGTAAATTTGAAGATCTAGTAAATGGGGCAGCATCCCATCTAGCGACTAGAAGGACACTCCGGGGGGTTCTACAGAATAGAAGATTTTTATTTGAAGAAGGATAGGATAAGGGAGCTACTGACAAAAGAAAAGATTATTTTTGGGCCTGGACAGCTTTTCCTTGGGGAAAAACACGGTTTTTATCATGCAGATTGCCTCTTCTTTCTGTGGGGATGATGAGAGAGCTCATGTGACAGATTATTTTACTGGTATTTGACCACAAAATTCCAGACTGGTTGATTAAGATTATGTTTCTGGGAAAAAAATGAAACTGCAATTAGATCAACTATTAAATGTAGGTTTGGTATCAAGGGCTTTTAGCACTCAGTGACACCATTTTGGGCCTGTAGTTTTCTCTTTAACAAATCAATTCAAGCAATATCTTTTGTAATTATTTTTATTGTTTTTTTAAAAATCCTCCCACCAGAGACCAGATAATTATTCCAGATTGTTTTTAGAAAGATTCTAGTTTTCATGTTCTGGAAATGCAAAGTATTATTGTTGTTATTGTTACTTTAAATAAAATTTAGAGAAGTTGAAATAGAACCTTTCTGTCATGAAGGCACATTGCTATGATGTAGCATTTTCTGTATGATTATATGATGCACACTTAGAATTTAAGGATTTATAATTAAAAATTATTTTTTATAATTATTTTATTTTTATAACTTATTTTATTTTTATAATTAAATAATTTTTATATTTCAATAAGAGTTGACATTAATATTATATTAGTTTCTGGTGTACAGCATAGTAGTTAGACATTTATATAACTTACTAAATGATGACCCCAATAAATCTAGTACCCACCTGACACCATACATAGTTATATTACTGACTATATTCCCTATGCTGTACTTTATATCCATGACTATTTTATAACTGCTAATTTGTACTTCTTAATCTCTTCACTTNCCACATATGAGGGCCAGTGACACTGCCCTCTACAGCTAAGATGCTGAACAACAGCTCAACCTGGAGCTAGGCTGCCATGAGAAGCCAGCAACAGTGTAGACTGCAGTCCCTGCTGCAGTGGGTTGCCATGGGCTACCGTGTGTAGCCAGCAGCCAGCGTGAGCAGTCAGCAGCCGCAGTGAGTGGCCGTCCAGAAGCCGGCGACTGATCTGCCTCGCCTGGGAAGAGAACAAAAGGACAGCAACTTGTCTGTTCCCCTTCTCCCAATTCCCCAGTGCTGTTCCCATCCCCCAATTCCCCAATTAAAAAAAAAAACCAAACCTTTAAAATAAAAAAAGAATTAAATTTCTTTTATGTGATATAATTTTTAAATATAGTTTGCAATCTCTTTTAATCTCTTATTAAATGTACATAATTTCGCTATTGACTTTATATGTTTACATTAATTATATTTGAGAGAGAGTAATGTTTTGTTTTGATGTTTGTTACATTTCCATGTTCTATTAAGATTTCCTTTGCTGTTTCTTTTATATTTGGCTGTGAAAATGTTTTTAAATAGTTTAACTTTCCACAAAAACATGTTTAAATATTCTCCTTTGATTTCAATGGTTGAATACGTTGAACTTCCATCTTTAGCTAGGATAAATCTATTTTCCTGTTTCCTTCTAATTAGAACTGTTTTTAAAAACATTTTACTCTGGAGTATATTTATAATGATAACCCTGAATCCAAATTAAGTTTTACAGCTGAGGTAACAGAAGCTTAGAGAAGCTGGCAAATTTCTCTAAGATCAAGAGAGCAAGTGGTGGAGGTAGGCTTGAACCTTCCTCTGACTTAAAATTTCACTCCTTAAACTGTACCAAGATAAGAACATTTGGCTAAGTGATAAAAGTCTATTTTTGTGCAGCGTGTACTTCCCACTTTTGTTCTCCTCTGTCTCCTCCTTTTCTTCTTTCCCCTCCCTTCCCCCCACCCTACCCCTTTTCCTCCTTCTCCTTCTTCAGAATAGGGTTAGGTCTATCTGTCTTTAAGTAACTATTTTTTTATTCATTTAATTATGTATCAGGTGCTGAGCTAGATGCTGGGAATTTAAAGATGACTATGCATCATACCCTTCCCTTAGTTCACAGAGGTCAAATGTCATAGATACAGGTCTTCTATACAGGTAAATGTAATATGGAAAACCCTTCTATTTCAGATGTTTACAAATCTGGGAGGTTATGTGTCATGTATCAGTTTGGTGGGTTTGCTGCTGAGTGGGAAGTCTTTATGATATGATGGCTTTAAAATTCATTATATATATAAATTATAATGGATATAATAAATATAAATTCATTATATATATAAAATTCATTATATAAAAATATATGTATATATTTTTTTCATTGATTTACTGCTTTTTAAATGCTTGTTTAATTGCAGGGCGTTTTTATGTTTGTTTAATTGCAGGATATTTCTGGCTCCTGTGGTAGTCCCCATTGTTTTGTCATCTGTTTTCTAGATATTTCTTTTTTTTTTTTGCTTTATTATCATATTACATGATTGTGTATCATATTACATGATTGTGTAACTCACTTGGGATTCGAATTTCCTGAGTTTATCTTCATTATCTCCGATTCTTTGTTCTGATTGGTTGAGTTAGCTCTTAAGATTCCTCCGTGTCTTTGTTACTTATTAATATTCACGAATTTAACAATAGTGTGTTTGGCTTTCTGCAAGCAATATTACTTCTAAATCTCTTTGAGATTAATACTGATACCTTTGTACTTGCTTAGAATTCTTAGCATTGTGGGTATCTTCTCCAGATTTCTGGCAACTTCCTGTTTCCTCCATGTTTCAATACTTGCTCAGTGAATCCATCTTTTCTTTCTGCTTTTTGAAGTTTGCATTTTTCTCTATAGCTAGGAATATGAGGTATTTATGAATTCTTGGGTGGCTGTTGCTCAGAGAAGTCACTTTATACTGAACTCAAACATCTGCCTGGAAGTTCTAGGTAGACTCCCAACTCAGGGTTCCCTAACTTAATTTTTTTCCAATGGAAGAACAATACATAATTACTATAGAAAAATTAGAAAAATCCAAAAAAGTTGAAAGAACAAAATGAGTGTCACTTTTTGTTTCTATATTTTATTTATTTATTATTATTATTATTATTATTTAAAGATTTTTATTGGGGAATTGGGGAGATGGGAACAGACAAGTTGCTGTTGTTTTGTTCTTCAGTCTAGTTGTGGAGGACATTGCTTCACTGGCCCAAGTTGGCACCATCATTGTGCTCTTNGAACATAGGGGCACATACATCTTTATGAATAAATGTTTTCAAATTTTGGGGGTAGATAGCCAGAAGAGGGATTGCTGGGTAGTATGCTAATTCTATTCTTAATTTTTTGAGGAACCTCCATACTGTTTTCCATAGTGGCTGTACCAATTTACATTCTGAAAGGGGGCATTTCAAAGGTGCAGTTAACCTAGATGCACAGAAACAATGGACGGGGCTTACTTAAGGCAAAGAGAAGCTTTTAATTAAAGAAGTTATATGCCTGGGACATGGTTACCCACCATGACCTGCCCAGTTAGAAATTTATGATCACATCACCCTGTGAGATTACTTTCCATAGAACCCCTTTTTTTCCACAGAGTTAAAACCCCTAAACCCAAAGATACATTTCCTACTTTCTGGTTCTCCCTTTGTAATCACCTTCTAGATACAGGTTCCCCCCTCTATGTGGACATAGAGTGTTCCTATGAAAACTTTTGTAAGCTGAAATGGCATAAAAAGAATAAGCAATTACCATTGATTTATATGGAAAACTTTTTTGAGCATCCCTGACCCAAAAATAGCCTACTATAAATCACACCAAATAACATACACAACCTACAGTAACACTGACAGATAGTAACAGCAGGAAAGATATGGTAAATATACAGGACGCAGCTTGCTAACAGGTACTCAAAATAAATCAAGATAAAGCACAGATGCTCCCAGACACAGTGCAAAACTGTGGCGCTTGGTGCTGAGATGTTGAGTGTGGTTCCGGTGGAAGGAGCTGGTGGGGCCACTCTCGCCGCTCCAGGTGTGTGCTGCCCTTGTAACAACTCACTGCCGAAGAAAGGCTGAATGCTATTTGTGCTTTTTGCCTTTTTTCTTGAAAGTGAAAACCCTCTTCGGGTTTCTTTCAGTTAGCAAAACTAGATATCAATGTAGGTCTTCTGAAAAAGCGAAGTGGCATCATGTGAACTTTCAAAAAACTGGAATCACTATATGCCCCACATTTCTGTAAACAGGGCAGCTTCTAATCAGCTCTTACATTTGATGTTTCTCATAACTTTTTCTTGAGTCTGCTCCCTACAATCAATAGGGATTTGTCCTAGAGGCTGAAGGGATTTTGTTATTATTTGAAGAAACCATTGCAGGTGTCAGTTTGGTTTTGGTGACTGCCTTCTGTCCCCTGGAGTGTGAGCCTGCGATCCCTTTTTTACTTTTACTTTCTGTCTGTCCAGCCCCATTGTTTCTTTCACCTTTTGCTCATTCTTATATATCATATGGTTGTTCTGACTTAAGTGAAAATCCTTTTGTTGCCTGTTGATACTCTGTGAGGTCTCATAGCCACCCATATGGGGGAACTGAGGCTCAAGGGGACAAAAATGAGAAGACTGTTATAGGGGAAGTCCAGGTGGCTTTGTGTTTTGGGCACAGTGACCTCCAGCCTGTTATGCGATCCTGACAGGCTCTGACTGTAGGAAGCCAATAGGGGTCCCACAGAAAGTTATTAGAGACTGAATACTAGACAACTGCTGAGTTGACATTTAGGACTTTGAACTAGAAGCAAAAAAAAAAAACAACAACCAAAAAACCGCACTATCTCTTAATTACCCTACCAGGTTCTAAGTACAAAGTATTTCATTCCCTTATCTCTTCTCATTTAAGTTTAGAATTCTCTTTTGTATCAATTCAGCATCGTCCAGAGGAAATAGAATCACATACATAATTGTACATTTTCTAGGAGCCACATTAAAAAAAAGGTAAAAGAGAATCAGGTGAAATTAATTTTAATAATATATTTTGTTGAATCCAATATTTCAACATATAATCAACATAAAAACATTAGTGAGATATTTTACATTCTTTTTTTGCATACTGGGTCTTCAAAATCCAGTGTATTATACTCTTACAGCACATCCCAATTCAGACTAGTCACATTGCAAGTGCTCCACAGCCACACGTGGCAAGTGGCGACTACCCTGGACAGTGTAGCTTAGACTGTGTGACCATAAGGAGCCATGTGTTATTCTTCTTTGTACCTTGGCACCTGGCCTAGATTAGGTGCTCAAAACCCATGTGTCGAATAGTTAACAATACGATACTCTTGGTTTTAAATATAAAAAATGAACAAGCCACAGACAAATTTTATAAATGTTATTGCATCTATGTTAAAGGTCAAAGCTTATTGTTAGAAGACTTATTTGATGATGTTTGTAGAACCAGACCTTGCTATTTGAATTTTCACTCAAATTCTATGAAATTCCAAGTGTATCTGTTTCGATATAAATATTTTGATTTTAGGCATATTTCTTTTATTTTTAATTCTTCAACCAAAAAATAAATAAATAAACTGTATTTATTATTTTTCATGACCTTGAATTTTTTTCTTCAGGTATTCAAGATAAACTGGACTACATCACAACTTTAAATATAAAAACTGTTTGGATTACTTCATTTTATAAATCACCCCTTAAAGATTTCCGACATGGTGTTGAAGATTTCCGAGACATTGACCCCATTTTTGGAACAATGAAAGATTTTGAGAACCTGGTTGCAGCCATACATGATAAAGGTACACCGAATGGAAGCAGGGTGGGATGGAGGTGTAGGGGTTGAGAAAAACATTTCTCTAAATACTTACATAAAGCACTTGTTTTCTTAACTGTCATGTATTATTCTAATAATCTTTTCCTAACATTTGAAATGTTGTCACTCACTAGGTTTAAAATTAATAATCGATTTCATACCAAACCACACCAGTGATAAACATGACTGGTTTCAAAAGAGTCGGAACCGAACAGGGAAATACACTGATTATTATATCTGGCACGACTGTCTCCACGAAAATGGCACAACCATACCACCCAACAACTGGGTAAGAACCAACTTACCTGATTTACAAAGCAAAAATGGTCAGATCTGTGGGAATTAAACTGGTTATTTATAAATCCCTTTTAAGGGAAAAAGTTAATTGGTATAGTTTATGAGAAGGAGAAAAGGTTTCCCAAAGACATAGAAATAAGGTATGCAAACCTCCTGTCATTTGGATTTTTTATTTCATTGTAGAGCTGATATGTCCTAGCAAATTAAAACCTTTTCCCTCTATCAGCCTCTCCTTCCCGCCTTCCCTCACTTCTCACTTTGTCCAACTTAGATTCCATGACTCTTTGGTTCCATAAGTGTCTTGCTGCTCTCCAGACTCTTTTCGCCTTTCTGACCTTTTGCCTCCCCTGTCCAACAAAACCCTAGCCATCGACGAACCCAACCATCCACTCTCCCTTTCCCTGGAGCTAACACATGTTCATTATGCACGTCAACTGAGCCATCCAGTCTTCTTGTGAACTTGACTCAAATCCAGCAGATCAACATGCCTTCCGTCCACTTTAAACTTCATAGCTGCCTTGTCCCTATGTTATCACTCTTG
>NW_017731468.1:81937-84866 GCF_001890085.2 Hipposideros armiger | reverse complement strand
TTTCTCCTGGGGCATGTGTGCAAGAGCTTCTTTAAGGTAAATGACTAGGAGTGAAATTGCTGGGTGTAGGATACCGCTTGTTTAACTCTACAAGATAATGCCAAATTGATTATCAAAGTGGTTGTACCAATTTATATCCCCTCTAGCAGTATAAAAAAGACGTGTTCTTATTATTTGCAAGTACTGCCAGACTTTGTAATTTTTACCAAGTGAACATAAATTGGTATCACACTGAAGTCTTAATTTTACATTTATCTAGAAAACTTACTAATGATGATTTATCTAATAATCAATGGAGTCATTATCTAATTACTAATAATGTTGAATATCTTTTCATATATTTATTCATTTGCACTGCCATTTCTGTGAAACACCTGTTTATGGCTTCTGTCCCCAATTTTTTATTGACTTGCTTGTCCCTTTGAAATAGATTTTATAGAGTTCTTTTTGTATTCTTGATGTGATCTTTTTTCAGTTATATATACTGTAAATACCTTACCCCAGTTTGTGTCCAGGTAGGCCATGAGGTGAGCTGGCAAGGAGGGTATGTTTCCTCGAAAGGCAGCAGCTGCTACTTAGCTTCAGCCAGGTGTTACTATGGAAATGTGGACTCAGCGTGACTAGATCTTCCAACTAAAAATGAGAAAAAGATGTATGCAAAATTGCTCAGTTTTTACATGTTGTCCAAATGTTCTCTTTAGCATGAAATGAACAAATGTCCCAAGATGGAGCCCCGAGGAACTCTCATATTTAAGGTCCCTTGGAATAGACTGAGAAGGAGTGATGGGAAATGTAGGCGAGTCAACCAGGAGAGTCATGTCGTGTGAGCGTTTCTAGAAAGAGGAAACGCATCAGTGTCAAATGCTGCTGGGTACCAACACTTGAAGTTGCTAGATTTCTTTTATTCCTGAGGACTAGTAGAGTTTTTAAGTGAATGATTCTGACACTTCTCTGAGGATATAGTTGAAATATTCACTCTGTCTGGATTCAAACTCTAAGACCAATGAAATATGTCTTTCTCCCCAAATGACCATCATTTGCTTTGTTTCACAAACAGGAGCCCAGAGCCTGGACAAAAGATTCAATGAAATATGCTAGGAGTGTCTGCTCCTTCAGTTGGCCTTGTCTGGCATTTGAGACCATTGATTTGCTACTGTGGTTGTCATGAACACCTTCTACCATACAAATACCTCACAACCAGCTTTGGTGGACATTAGGCCAGTGGGTGGCATGTTAGGGGATTAATTTATGTAGCTAGTGCTCTCCCTAGAAGGAAAATTTTAGAGTTTGTGCACTCAACCTGAATGTGGCCAAGATGGCAATTATCATTTTTATATGGGCAATACCATCATATAAATACTGATAACTAACTGATTTACTCTTTTCTCTTTGCTAGTTAAGTGTATATGGAAACTCCAGTTGGCACTTTGACGAAGAACGAAACCAGTGTTATTTTCATCAGTTTACAAAAGAGCAACCTGATTTAAATTTCCACAATCCTGATGTTCAAAAAGAAATAGAAGTGAGTATAGACACCCACACAGACGTCTCCATGACATGCGTCCTTAAGTGGTTATTTCGAACAATAATTGTGCAGGCACAATCAAGTAGTGCAATTAAATTCTGGGATTAAGGTGTCTGAGGCAAACATACTCTCAGATGTGTCTGTCAGTGGCACCTTCCTTTCTCTAGCCCCAAATAATCAAAATGGGAGGGAGACAGAAAGATCTGCTGCCTTAGCTCCGAGCTGCCCCTGTGTCTGTGAGAATGAGCTGGTGCAGTGAGGTGGGCCAGGTGTGGGCTCCGGGGTCTGGATCCAGCCCCATCATTGGTTGCATTGGGCTTCTGGGTAAGTTCTTTGAAACATGGTTGATAGCAGTATTTGTCTCATGGGGTTTTTTGAAAATCAAATGAGCTAACCATTTACAGCACTTCTGTGTTCACTCAGTAGGTATTAACTTATTGTCTGCTGCATGCCAGGTCCTGTTCTAAGCACTGGGAATGCAGCAGTGAATAAAAGCAGCCCTGCGCTCAGGGAGTTTCCAGTATACCGAGGGGAAGGCAGACAGTTAACAAGTAAAAATATATAACATGTCAGGTGGTGATGAATGCTAAGGGCAGGGGGCTTCGGAGTGCCAGGGAGGAGTTGGTTCAGAGACACCTCTAAGATGAGGTCCTGCCTGGACAAAAACCTCAGTTTTGAAAAGGAGCCATGTGACTATATCTGGAGGAAGAGAATTTCAGGCAGAGAGGAGTAAACGCAAAGATCTCCAGGGGAGAGTGTGCTTCATGTGTTTCAGGAGTGACCTGGAGGCCCATGCGAAGGGTTACACGATAAAATGACAAGACACCAGTTAAATTTTAATTTCAGATAAAGAATAATACAATATTTGGGACATACTTCTACTACAAAGTTATTCATTGCTTATCAGAAATTAAAACTTAACTGGCTGTCCTGTATTTTATCTGGCAACCCTACCAGCGTGCTGGAGTGAAATGAGGGCGAGAGGGAGCTAAGGTGAAAAAAGGGGGTGGGGCTGATCCGATGGGGCCTTGGATGCTGCTGTAAGGGGTATATGCTGAGCTGCTGAAAATCCCTCTGTGGCCTGTGCACAGATTTCCTGCAGTGGCCCAGGTGACAGCTCGCATCTGTGTGATGGCGGTTCCAACAGTACCTGACACATAATTCACAATAGACATTAGCCATGTTGCTGTTGTCATTATTGCTGTTGCTGGGGCTACAAACGGGCCAGAGTATAGGTTAGTGGGGTAGGTAGTGCTCTGAGGGAGGTGGGGAGGAGACCAGAACAGAACAGAGAGGTGGGTCCCTTTCTACAGCTCACGATGTCAGCCAAATGGAGAGGATGCAGGCTGCCATGTTGGAATCACCAAGGCATCTTCTCCCCTTGTGTCGTTCTTGTTTTGTTTT
>NW_017731468.1:21504-80287 GCF_001890085.2 Hipposideros armiger | reverse complement strand
AATTTTCTTCCATTCTGTGGGTTGCCTTTTTACTTTGTTGATGGTTCCCTTTGAAGCATAAGAGTTTTTAATTGTTATGATGTTCAATTTATCTATTTTTTAAAAAATGTATTGCTTGTGCTTTTAGTGTCATATTGAAGAACCATTGTCTAACCCAAGGTCATAAAGACATACTCCTATGCTTTCTTCTAAGAGTCTTATAGTTTAAGCTCTTACATTTAGGTCTCTGATCCATTTTTTGGTTACTTTTAATGTATGGTGTGAAGAAATCCAACTTTATTCTTGGGCATGTCACTCCCCGGTTATCCCAGCAACATGTGTTAATAAAAAGATTATTCTTTCCCCATTGCACTGTCTTGGAACCCATTTGAAAATCAATTGACCATAAATGCCAGTGTTTATTTCTGGACTCAGTTCTGTTCTTCTGTTCATTGATCTATATATCTGTCCTTACGTCAGGGCCACACTGTCTGGGTAGTATAGCTTTGGAGTAAGTTTTGAAATTGGGACGTGTGAATCCTACAACATCTTTTTTTTTCAAGGTTGTTTGGCTATTCTGGAGCCATGTGAATTTTAGGGTCTGCTTGTCAATTTCTGCAAGAAGCCTGCTGCTGGGATTTTGATGGGGATTGCACTGCATCTGTGCATCGGTTTGGGGGAGTATTACCACCTTAACAGGAAGTCTTCTAATCCATGAACACAGGCTATCTTTCCACTTCTTTAGGTCTTAAATTTCTTTCAACGATGTTTTGTAGTTTTCAGTGTACGAGGCTTGCATTTCTTTTGTTAAATGTGTTCCTATAGACTCCTTAGTGTTGAGGCTGTTATTACTATATATGCTTGATGCTTTGCAGAATTTAGATGGATTGCTTTGGGGTATGTTCTAGAAGTGGGCACTTTGTCAGGGCAGCGTTGTCTCATTGGGAAGTGGGGGGCTGGGAGGCTGGGGGGTGGTAGATACAGTCAGCCGACTAACTGGGGGCTAATTTTAAACTTCTCTGGTGGTGTGTAGACTCTCTGCTTGTCTATCACTAACACCCACACACCCCCATGCACACGTTTTAGGCACTTACGTTGAGCCAAGAGCTTTACCTGGATCATCTCACTTAATGTTCAGAACAAGCCTAATTTAGGAGATTACGACCATCTTACAGAGAAGAAAACTGAGGCTTAAAGAGGTGAGGTCACCCACCTGGGGAGAGAAAGGGCAGGATTCAAACCCAAGCATTGGGGCGCCAGAGTCCTCATTCTTAACCACATCTCCACACCTGATTCGAGGCCACCTCTTTCTCTCTCTGTCCCTCACTTTTCCTACACACTTTTTTTTCAAGAAGGTTTTCAGTTGGACATTCATAAAGATGAGTATAATCTGGTTGGTGTATCAGGCAGTGAGATTTCTCAGTGGATTTCTCCAGGCTCCTTGTGGCAATAGAGATGGATTGTCTAGAGATGTTAGACAAGTGTGATAAATGCCCAAATGTGCCAGCTGATACATTAATAATTCCTGCCTACCCCAGTTGTTCTCTTGCACCTGCAAGTAGTGGGGTGCGTAAATAGGAGCCTTATTTACTCGTCTTGCAGGATGCAGTCCCTTTGGGGATGAATCATTACTGCCTCCTGTTGAGAGGTTAGATATTGTATGTAGGGTTGGTTTAGACATAAATAAGGAAGGCCAAGAAGGGAAGGCTCTTTGCTCCTGGAAAGTGACCTTTCACATGAAAGGGACTTCCGCCACCCCCCTGACACCCCCCACCTCCAGCCCCCACCAGCACTTTTCTCTGCAGTAGTTAAGCAGGTTAATAATTTGTAACCCAGAGAATTTGTGGAGGGGAGGCATTTGGAATGACTGCTGCTTGCAAAGCAATTTGCACTCAAGGAGCCTGAGCCTTCTCCCTCCTGGCTCCCTCCAGATTTCCGATTATCTGCACAGTGGGAGGCTGGCATGCAGGGAACACCCAGCACAGGGCACCCTCCTGTCCCTCCTCTTTGTCCTCTGCCTTGCACTGGTCATCAGGGGACTTGGCTCTGCCATGTACCTCTCCAGACTTGAGTGCTGTCTTCTAGAAAAGTCAGGAAAACTTCTTGGAGAATGTGGGAGTTATACATATAGTATATATACTATATACTATATATATATACTATATATATAGTATATAGTATATATAGTATATATAGTATATACATATATATATACATGTAGTACTTTTCCACTCACTTTGGTTTTCACTTGCCCTCCAAATCCCTTCTTTGACAAAGAAGAAAACAGAGGCCCAGAGAAGTAAAGTAACCCAGTGGGTTAGAGGCATAGGATGGAGGGCACTCCAGATGCTCCGATGTCATGTCTGGGGCACTCAGTGTGACCCTGGGCTTGCTGTGGGGGAGGGGATTCTGAGCCCTGGAGTAGGGGATCCTTAGTGTGTTCACAGCAGCGGGGAAAGGGAGCCCAGATGCCTTGCCAGCTTAAATCCAGAGCATAAATGTCAGTTCTGCTCCACCCCTACTGAGCATGGTGTTGCTGGAGACAGTCAGCTCAATTCAAAACAAAATGTACTCACTACCTGCTCAATAAACCAGCTCTGTGCTTGATGATGGTAACTGTGCTGTTTATTGCACCTCCAATGTGCCAGGCACTTAATGATAAATCATTCCCTCATTTAACAATATGGGACATCACAGTGTTCAATAGACAGTAGACTATAACAACATGGAACTCAGGGACATGTGTGGTCTAGAGAGAAAACTTTGGGATTTGTTGACATATGGACAGCGCCTACAGATGTCAGGAGGTAATTATCAGTGAGAGAGCTCGGCTGGCTGAGATGAACAAGGGGATCAACTGCAACTTAGTTCGAGCTGATTATGTGGGAATGAGGGCCAGGTGTTGTCAGATCTTCTAATAAAAACAAAACAAAACAGCAAATGGGTAAGGGTGCCATAGGGCCCCAATCCTGGTATCCCCACTTATTAACTGTATGACCTTGGCCAAGGTCCTTTTCCCTTTGCCTCAGTTCCCTCCTTAGTAAAATAGGAACAATAATAGTACATCCCTTGTAGGGTTGTTTGGGGATTAAAGGGTTGAACCTTTGTAAAGCACTTAGGACATGTATTCCTTATTCTATAAGTACTTGTTAAATAATCAATAAATGGATAGAAACTCAATAAATGAGTAAATACTGTTGTGAAGTGAAATGAAGAGAAGGTGTGAGATAGAACCCCAAGGAGCACTAACATTTAAAGGACTGCTGAGTAGACAGACAAGGAGTGGCAAACCAGGAGCGGGGTGTCGTGGAGCTAAGGGATATGAGGATTTCTAGGTGAGTTTAGTCAGCAGTGCCAAACGTGGTGGAGTGATCAGTTACTATAATGACCAAACTGTGAATTGACTCCAGCATCAATGTCTCATTTACCTCACAGAAAACCTTCAGGTGGGTATTATGTTACTGAAGGTTCAGGGAGGTCATGCTGATGCTCTAACTCATACAGCTGGACTGTGGGGGAGGTGGGATGGTATTGGGAGGACTCAGATTCTGGATCACTTCATCCTTCCTGTACTCCCAGCTGGCTCCTGGAGGGCATAGCAAAGCATTTTACCAAGATTTCTGAGCAGCACTACGGTCAGTTTTCTTCCCTTTGCCTGTACACAGAAGATACAGTGTTCTCTCTGTGCTTCTGAAGTATCCTACACTTTCTCATTCCTTCCTGAGATGGATGACCTGGGGTTTAGGTCATAATCAGAGGATGTCTTATCACATGTAAGAGCGGAGCTTCTCTATTTCCTGAAGTTGGCTTTTTAGGTAAACGGGCCCAGGAACTTCAGTCATCTTGAAAGACTTGCCTCAAGAGTTTGTGAATTTGGATATCAGTAATGTCGAAATCTAATCATCCCTTTTCTACTCAGAGCAGTGAGTTGTTTAAGGAGAAAAGAATAAACAGGTGCCCGGTGAAAAACAAGGATTGCGTGCTGTCTTGGGAGTTAGACAGGAATTGGGGACACGCTGTACTGTCCCCAGAGTTCCATGGTGCCTACATGGGCCACCCAGACCTGGTGGAACCAGGCTCTGTGCCCATTTGCACACCTGGCACCCTGGGAGCTTAATTGGAGTAAAGGGCGTGTTAGTGATTAAAATCGGGGCTCTCTTTTCTCACCTGGTCAAGAGAATAAATAGCACAAAGCTAATATTTTTCGAGAGAAAATTTTCGATTATGTGAGTGAAAACCTCAGCATTTAAAATGACTCTCAGAAATAAGCATCCAGCTCTTGCTGTTTTGCTTCATCAAACAATGATAATATCTCGTTGCACTAAAGCAAAAACCCTAGCCAGGGCCATACGCCTTTGCTGGGGCACACATTTCTCATTCTTTAATGGGTCAATAGTTAACGAGGCTGAGAACCCCAAAGTGAACAAGGACCCAGTGAAGAGAACTAGTAGGTTTATTCTAGGGCAGGGGTCGGCAAACTGCGGCTCACGAGCCACATACAGCTCTTTGGGTACATACATGTGGCTCTGAAGTAAAATTGAAAATGAAAATAAAACTATCATAGTTTCATTTATAAAATTTTTAAAGGTTATTATTCACATAATGGTGATTTCATTTGTTTTATGGCTCTCGAATCATTTTTAAATTGTTGTGAGGGACAGGATTGGTCTTCCGTCTCAAAAGTTTGCCGACCCCTGGTCTAGGGACTCAGTGCTCAAAAGCTTCATGTTTACAACAGCATGGTGTTTGATGTTCCTCCACATTTTCATCAGAGGCTGCCTGGATGGATGACAGCTGTTTTGCCTCACCCCCACCTGACCCTCCTCTTCCATTGTTCCCGCTTGGAAAGAACAGTGCCACCTGGGGGTGGGCGCCGGCTGAGTGGGGTCTGAAGCCCGTAAAAATTTGGGGACTTCTTAAAAGAGTGTACAATTTGGTACAGAAAAACGAGTGTGTCTGTAGAAGGAGAAAAGAAGGTGGGTAGGAAGGGGCCAGTGCAAGCGAGGCGTCCGGAAGCTTAAGCTTGGTGAGCTTCATGACCAGTCAGCTCCTGGAGCTACAGTCTCTAGCTCAGCCTCTCAAATGCCTGCATTTCTTGCCATCCTGCAGTGCTCCTGGGGAAATCCTGTTGTTTCCCCTCTTGTATTACCATGTTCCTCTCCTTTAAGTCTTTGACTGAAATATTTTTGCATTGCAATTTGATTGTCTAGTTGGGGACTCTATAAAAAACAAACTCGGGAGACCCAGGGCTGTTATCTGTTGTGTTTTGCTCATGGTTGGTAGTTCCAGGGCTTAGCTAAGTGCCTGGCCCGGAGTTGGAACTCAAATACTTACTGAATGAATGAATTTGGTAAGAAGAAGCTATTACTAATAGTAAGAACAAATCTGTGGGTGTTGGGCCCCAAAGAAAAATTCCATTGAGTAGGGCCCGGTAGGGTTATTAGGGTAAATTGTGTCCATGGCAAGGATTGTGAGCGGCAGAGCCTGCTGTTAGATTTGAACACATTTTTCAAGCTTTGCCATTCAAAAATGCCACCTTAAAGGGAATTGACCGCAGCAGTTATGAACCCTTGTGTTGCCTATAGAAACCTTCGAGACCCTTGAATTGCAGCCCTCTAGAGATCCTGTGTTCAGATGTAGATATAAGAAACACTTCAAACCAAATGGGATTTTTGGGATAGTCCTCCTTTGGGATCTATGGCTCTGTTCTCCTAATAGGTGAAAATTGGCTACTTAACTCTAGTACTTTGAATTACAGGTGGTTCTGCTCTAATGTGATCAATACATTCCTAGAGACATTGTCCCTTTGCAGAAGGGTAGCCTGTGGTCAGTGCTGCAGGAGGCCGAGCTGGGAGGGGCAGCCTCAGGGTGGGATGGGGAGCTGAGACGTAGGCCCTCTGCTTTTCAAGGCCACCTGGTCCTCCCAACTGTCCCAATACAAGCCACGTCAGTCTCCGCCTCCATGCTTGGCTCATTCTGTTCCACAAACAGCCCAGAATGTTCTTCCTGATCTCACTTCCTGATGAAATCTCAGTGGCCAAGTTCAAGCTCTACCTCTTCCTTCCCTGATCATGCCCACCCATGTTAAATTTGATCTTGGAGTTCCAACAGCCCTATAGACAGAGGAGTCTGCCCTCATGTTGAACTGTGCCCTGCCTTGCATTATTAGGTAACCCTCTCATGTCTCATGTGTCCCCAACTATTCTGTAGATGCCTCGAAGCCAGGGAACATGCTGTATTTCTTTAGTGTCCCAACAATATCACACCATATTTGACTCATTTGGGCTCATTACTTCATTCTTTCATTCCCTGACTGGTTCACTAAGTACCAGGCTCTGTCAGAGGCAAGGGAAACAGCAATGACAGCTGCACACTCCCTCCAGAACCTCCCAGTCTGGTGGAAGGGCCCTTCATGACCAGCTTAACTGGTTTTCTGTTTGGAATGATCTTTAAGGACCTGGGCATGAGGGAGATGAGGTATGTCCCGGTTTCTCCTGTGTCCTTCCTACCTTTCATTCTGAGTGTTCTTTAAACTTTGGTAACATGCTCATAACATCAATTACATACGTAACATGGTGAATTCAAATATGAGGGAAGTATGGGAGTCCATACATGCAGTTATTGAGAGTTCATTGTACTGAGACACTGCTATGCTAAATAGATAAAAATACACTGAGTACAGTGCATGTTTTGTATATGGAGATGGCTGTTTTATTAACAGACAAAACCTTTATTAAAAATTATAATGTGTAGTTAATGTAACCATTTTACTTCTTTGTTTTAGGAAATTATACAGTTCTGGCTCGCCAAGGGGGTTGATGGTTTTAGTTTTGAGGCTGTGAAATTTCTTCTAGAAGCAAAGCACCTGAGAGATGAGGCCCAAGTGAACAAGACCCAAATCCCGGTAAAGTTTTTAGTATTCTTTTTTTCCTTTTCTGAAAATGTCATCAGTGTTTTCTTTCTTTGTCTTAGACACCAATTACCAGAGATGAGTTCTGTCCTGTCCTGTAGGAAGTGCTTTGAGTCGTTTTCTTTAGGAAATACAGAGGAGTTTCAAATGCATACAACCAGATGTTTCCACTGGTTCCTTCAGGGGTGAGGGAGCCCTGGAGGAGTCTGGTAGGTGACAAGGGTTCTGAGGGCATGGACCATATAGACTCCACCAAGGGCCACAGCTACTCCCTACAGTTTTGTCTTCTCACTCAAGCTCAAGTGAGGAGGCCGAAGTTCCCCAGGCACTTTTGTAGTCATTAAGGAACACACAGGTAGAAGGGAAAGGAGCTAACACTTATGAGTGTCTGTTGTATGCTATGTGCTGTTTACTTTAGTATGTTCAACATCTTATGAGAGTGGTTTCAGGATCCCTATTTAGCAAATCTCAGAGAAATTAACTTTTCAGGGGTCACAGGGGTGACAAATGGAATTACAAACCAAGCCTATCACACGATAGAATGTGGCCTCTCTGTGGTTCTACATCAGGGATTCTCAACCTTCCCTCCATGTCACATGAGAGATGGTAACCACATGTCACTCTATTCCTCTGGTCGACCACCATTCTAGTCACTCTGTTTTCAAGGCCAAGTAGACAGTAGTCCTAAAGTGCATTCCAAAATAATGGATTTGTATGGAATTTAACATAATGGAATGACAAAATAAAGTGACACACAGTAATATGGGTGAATCTTAGTAATGTAATGTGTAGCAAAAAATATATATATATATATACAACATGATGCCCTTTTTTATAAAGTTAAACAAGTAAAATGAAATTCATATGGTTATCAAGTTGATTATCAAGCTCCTAGCTTTTGTCCTGGGTAATAGATTTATGGGTACTTATTTCACTAAAACAAATCCATTAACTAAAGAGAACTTAGCCATGCATGGGCTATTTATGAGAGCACATCATGAAACAAAGGTTTATGATTAAGCCATTTTTTTTGGCACATGATTTTCAATAAAAAGGAAAAATGAAAGCAAAATGTGATGCATTAGTCAGCTGCCCCAGAAAGCAGCACTTTTTGTCCAGTCATGACAAATGATCAGAACAGTGGGCTTTGTGTGCTATCCAAGAAAAACTTAAAGAACATGTAATTTCAGGAGGAGACCTAAGAGTCCAAAAATTTTCACTTGACCTAGCAAAGGAAGTTCACTTATTTAAAAAACAAAAAACAACAACAAAAAAGTGGGCCAGGGTGGTGGTGGTGGTTGGTGGTGCTGACTTCACTGAATAGATGGCAACTCAGGTTTGGATTGTCTAGCCTGTCCACATTCATTCTAGGACTTACATACTCTCGTGTTTGTGTTTGGAATAATCTTTTCTTTGGATTCTAGATTATTGTAACCCTAGGAAGGCATAGAATGAACATCAGGACAAATTTCTGAAACCCTAGGAAAGTATAACAGTAAAAGATAGAAGTGGTAAAGAAAGAAATTTAAATGCATATTAATAATTTTGTTAGCAGGTAATTATAGGTGTAATAATGAGCTCTATAATCATTAAGAAAATTTGTTTGCCTTTAAAAATGTCTGGAGCATGTAGGACAATCAAATGTTTAGGAGGATCGTTTGGTTAAATATATTTGTTACCAATTTTTAGATGTTCAGTACCATTTGTTTACTAGATTTATAATTAATAAAAGCATCAGATGAAGTACTAATAGTCACGGATGTTCTCCATCCATGAAACCCCTTGAGCATTGAAAGTCCTAGGATTATCTCTGAGCACGTGTGGCTCAGCTTGAGCCCTCTGAAGAGACAAGTCTATTCACATTAAGAACAGCGATGGGCATCTGACATGTGCAATGATGGTAACCGTGCTGTCCTGTTTTCAAAGGACACAGTCACACACTACTCTGAGCTGTACCACGACTTCACCACCACCCAGGAGGGAATGCATGACATCGTCCGCAGCTTCCGGCAGATGATGGACCAACACAGCAGGGAGCCTGGGAGATACAGGTAACCTGGGAGATATAGGTAACCACAGGACACGCTTCCATTCTCCACAGGTGCAGCAGTTTATCCCTCACGTCCAGACATTGTCACGTGGTTCAAGTTATAATTTAACAAACCATAATTATAAAAAGCATAATTATAAATGTATTGTAACTCGATTAGAATGTACCAGTGCCTGGTATATTCTCTTATGTTGCTTATCTTTGCTGACTTTGTTTCCTCTGTTGTAAAATGATGCTAATCACAGTATTTACTTCACAGGAATTTTATGAAAATGAAAAGATAACATATTATCTAAATGTTAGCTATCATTATTTTTATCATTATTATTTGACCTATTAGCATCCTTCTACAGTATGAATCCATGTTTCAACTAAACATAGATCACAATGGTTAGGAACACAGCTTTGGAAGCAGATGGGCCTGAGATGGAGTCCTGTGCAATGGCTGTGTGACCGTGGAGTGGTTAGTTAACATAAGTCTCAGTTTTCTCATCAATTACAAGGTGATGGTGACACCTGTATAAGGCTGTTGTGAGATTACATGACATAATATATAGGAAGCACTTAAAACAGTGCCTAGCACATAATAAATAAACTTAACTCTTACAATGTTTATATAATCACCAAATAGAATCAATAGAAAAGGAGAAATCTCTCCTCCTTAAAGTAGGCCCTGACTATCTCCATTTTACAGACGAGAAAACAGATTCTGAGCATGCAGGTAATGGTCACACATGTAGTAATGGCAGAGATGGGACTGGAAGTGAAACACTTGGGCTGCAGATACTATGTACTTCACCATTAATGTAGGGTCTCAGCCACCTAGAGCCAGCATTGATGTGGGGCATGTCAGGGGCATCTGTCCTCCCTGAAGAGTGTCTGGTTTTCAGTAACTCAAGAGTGCACCCCAGTAATAGTGAGACTACACAGGGATTCAAATACAAGGGGAAGTTTTTTGGAACCCTCCCATTTTCCCCCTTTTTTTGTATCCATGCTGATTATTTATTCATACGATTGCATTGTACTTATTCAGCAACAATAAAGAACTTTCCAATTCATGAAGTGGCATAAATTAATCTCAAAAAGAGTGCTGAGTGAAAGATGACAGACAGAAAGCAAACACCCCCTTACCTGATAGCAGACGTATAATGTAAGTTCTACGTGGAGTGATGAGAACTTCTAAAGAAGTCTTCCTGAAGTCACTGAGTTTTTATCAGATTAAGAAAGAACAATATTGACTGAGATCTAAATGTGTTTAACTTAGACATGGCCTAATGTTAGGCTTGTCTTTGGGTTTATTACAATAAGCAACTGACCAGGTGACCCAGCGTGTCATTTCTTGGTCATCTGGCTTGACTACGCTTCCCAGGGAGCCCCAGCCTGATACGGTGTGTGCATTCATCCCCACACCTCGTTGATCAGATACAAGCACTTTCCCAGTCTTCTGCCAGGCCCTGACAGCACTGCACCCTGCCAACTCTTACAGGTTCATGGGGACTGAAGCCTATGGAGACAGCATTGACAGGACCATGATGTACTATGGGCTGCCTTTTATCCAAGAAGCAGACTTTCCCTTCAACGATTTCCTCACTAGGCTAGACACACCTTCTGGGAACAGTGTGTTCGAGGTTATCACGTCCTGGATGGAACGCATGCCGGAAGGAAAATGGCCCAATTGGATGGTAAGTCCTCATGCCCAGCTCAGCTCATCTGGTGCTGGTGAGTCACGTCTAAAACATGGGGTGTATCTGTTTGTTGGTGACCTTCGCCCTTCCCGTATTCAGTGATTGTTTAGTGAGCCAGGCCTGTCCCCGCGTCTGACCAGGTTCTTGTCATTTTTCTTCCCTCTTTTCCTTCTGGTTCTCAGACTAGATAATCTCAATTGATTTGTCTTCAGGTTTGCTGATGCCTCTGCCAGTTCACATCTGTCAAGCCCCTCCAGTGAATTTTTCATTTGTTACGTACTTTTCACCGGAAATTTCCATGTTTTTTTCATAATTTCTCTTTATTGATAGTATCTATATGATGAGACATTGTTCTCATACTTTCTTTTAAGTTCTTTAGCTATAGTTTAGATCTTTGAATAGTTGATATAAAGTTTTTGTCCAGTATGTTAGGTGTTTGGGTTTCCTCGGTCCTATTTCCTATTGAATGCTTATCCCTCATTATGTATGGGCCATACTTGCCCTGTTTCTTTGCATGTCTTGTATTCATTTTGTCGTTGTTTTTAAACTGGGTCTTTTTAAAAATGTAATGTGCAAATTCTGGCAATCAGTCTTCCCTCCACAGAGCTGGTTGTTGTTTGTTTCCTTAGTGACTTCCTTGGATCGGTCTCCAAACTCTTGTGTTCTTTATTGTGTGGCCAATAATGTCTCCGCTTGGCCAGCTAATCTGTCCCCTACTATTTGGAGATTCCTTCAATGCCTTGAAACTGAGTCTCCCAGCCTTTGCTGAGGGGCCGTGTGTGTGCCCGTTGGGGTATGATGTCAACACTCTGGCAGGCAGTTTGTAACTCTTAGTCTTCACTTTCTGTTTGCACAGATTCAAGGTCAGCCAGAGGGGAGAGGAGAGCCTTTTTCTCAGCTTTTCCCTGGGCATCGCACAGCCCTGAACATGGGAGTAGCATCCTACATTCCAGGAATATGTCAGAGCTCCTTATGGGCATCTCATTCCCTAGCCTTTCTTTTAAGTGTTTTGGTCAGAATCTGTTCAGGCCTCGTTGGTATCACCACCTCAGGCAGGTGTAACATTAAAAAAACTACTGTTGGTTGTTTTTGGCAAATGCGTTGGGCGTAGGGCTATTTGCACACAGTCAGGCCAGATAAAAGAAAACAACCAACCAAAGGCTGATAGAAGGGTCAGATAGTGACAGTTCTTTAGAGACGAAGCTTCTGTAGAATGCAAAACGTATTCTGCCCCTCCTGTGGCTGTTAGGCTGCTGGTTTTCACACCTACTGTAGTGGCAAGACTGTTGGGTTTCAAGGCTGTCATAGAGCTGAGGGCAGGAAATAAGGGTAAGTTAAAATGACACAAAGCTTGCTGTTCTGAGATCCAGCTGTTTTTCTTTTTTCTTAAAGATTTTATTTATTTATTTTTATTGGGGAATTGGGGGAAGGGGAACAGACAAGTTGCTGTCCTTTTGTTCTTCAGTCTAGTTGTGGAGGACGTTGCTTCACTGGCCCAAATTGGCACCATCATTGCGCTCTTCCCAGGCGAGGCAGATCAGTTGCCGGCTTCTGGACGGCCGCTCACGCTGGCTGCTGGCTACACACGGTAGCCCATGGCAACCCACTGCAGCAGGGGCTGCAGCCTACGCCGTCGCCGGCAACTCACGGCAGCCCAGCTCCAGGTTGAGCTGTTATTCAGCATCTTAGCTGTGGAGGGCAGTGTCACTGGCCCTATGTGGGATCCGAACCGGGGCCCTCTGGCATCCCAAGCCAGCTCTTAGCAACGCGCCACTCGGCCAGCCCCAGCTGTTTTTCTTGAATACATACTTCTTGGATTGTTCCAAGACTTTAATTTCTAGAATTCTGAAAATGTGGATTGTTTGTTCTTGCCAGTATGCTCCTTTCAAGGCGATTTTTGGAGGTCCTTACGCCATCATTCCAGAAGTCACAAATTTTATAATGTAGCTTTAGCACCTGTTTTGTTTTTTTATATACTTAAAGTCGTGGGTATCATAGGCGACTGGTACCTCTCAGCCTTTGAGAGGCCCTGATCTCTGTTCATTCCTGTGAATGACCCCTGGAAATACTTCTTCAGTTCTGAAAAATAAAGTACTCTAGGTCCAAAAGGCTTGAAAATCACAGGGTTTCTTATCAGATGCTCTTAAGATAATGAAATAAAAATCTGGCCTAATTTTCTGGCTTTCAAAATAGAAAAATGCTTTACAATGGTCTATAAAAGATAATTGAAAATTTTTAGTACATCAAAAGGAAAAAAAAAAGGCAGCCTCCCTTTTTCTGAATTGTAGCAACCAAGTTCCTATTCTCAGGTTCAAGTTCAAAGGCTCGTTCTGCCTCATACTCCAACTTGAATAAATGATGGTTTCTCAGAGTTTGTTTCATCATTTGTAATATATAAGACATAACGTAGGTGTGAAAGTACTTTTTAAGCAGAAAAGTGCCATACTCAGCACATGCACATGAGACAGAGTTGTGCTATAACAGAGGGAGTTGTTAGGTGATTTAAATAAACTCTTAAATAAGGACTAGATATTATGTATTTAGAACATGTAACATAGAAACTTTATAAAATTTCCTGGTGGACTGTGTAAATTTCTTTATAAAAGTTGATTTATCTTTTAATTTAAAATTTGTTTTGAAGAGTTCAAGTCACACACACAGCAGGTCTTTCTCCCACCTGGTCTGTCCTTGTCCTGCGCTCTACAGGGGAAACATTTTTGTTTCCTGTCAATGTTCTCTTATCCAAAGGTGGCAAGATACTGATATGCGCCCTCATAAATTTTATCTTACTTGCAAAGTCATCAGGAAGTAAATCTGTGTTGATTGTAATGGCCAAGACAGTCATTTGGTTAGTTACGCAGCAACTAGTAGGTCTGGGACTCAAATCCAGGCTTGCGGATACCGAGGGACCCATGGTACCGTTTCCCCAAACAGAAGCGCTAGCCGGAAAATAAGCCCTCGCATGATTTTAGGTGCCAAAATACGGCACCTTGGCATACTGAATATTTTAAGCTGAAGGAGTTTGTGGGAAAGGTGCCCTTCTCCCTGAAACAGATCATAACACCCTCATGTGAGGGGTGCGTGCCCTCCATATCCTGGAGGAATCATGCTAGGGTTTCTTCTCTGGCTAGGTCTTATTTTCATGGAAACACGGTAATCTTGTTTTTCTGCCTTGTGAACTTTTTGTTAAATAGGGTAAATCTTCTGGAAAACTGTGTGTAGAGCTATGCTCTTAAAAATATTTGCCTTTCAGCTTGGTGGATCAGACAGCGCCCGGCTGACTTCTCGTTTCGGGAAAGAATACATCAACATCATGAACATGCTGCTTTTTACTCTTCCTGGAACTCCCATAACTTACTACGGGGAAGAAATAGGAATGGGAAATATTGTAGCCACAAATCTCAACGAAAGCTATAATGTCGTAAGTTAGCACAATTTACCCAAGCACCATGCCATGTACTCTTTTGCCAAATCAAAGAGTTTACTATTCCTAGTCTACAGCTGAAAATCATGACTTTGCTTTTCTTTCTTACTGCTAGTGAGAATTCTCAGCTTTCTTGGCTGGGGAGCTTGTTGAAAATGCTGCTTCCTGAGACACACAACTGAATTGCTTGTGTAAAGCCCAGTTATCTGCATTGTAAAGACGTTTTCCAGCTGATTCTTAGGCACACTAAAATTTGAAAACCAGTGCTTTGTGTTTGGAATATTATTGATTGCCCTCTACCTGAAACATGGAGTTAGGAACATTAATTATAGTGCTTGTCTGTATTGCTAGATTTCACTTGACTATAGCACCAAGATTCTTCATTTATGTTGACAAACGTAATGCACAGCCTCAGACTTGAGTGCTTTACATTTTGTTTTTTTGTTGAGGCTAGGATCTAATAATTGTGTTGCTGGGTAGATGAATGACCTTGAACCTGTAATCTGTACGATTAGCTTTCAATTCTATGAGATCCAATTTCCCAATATTTAGTCAAAGTGAAACTTTTTTTATTTTAGCTCCTAAATCTGTGTGTGCACTCGTGTACAATAAATACCGTAACCAGGCTGGGTAAAAGAGGATAGAAAAGTTAGGCTCAGTTGTTCATGGCTGCATATGTGAATTCACCATCACTGTATCACAGTAGAATGAGTTGGTCATGGCACATTTTGAAATCCTGTATTACTCATTTTTTAGGGAAAAGCAGCAAAGCTTCCAAGCATGTATTGAAGTTCAGCTAGTATAGTCTATTTAGACTCAGGATATTAGCTTTTTAAAATTATATTGTGAAACTGGTTTATGTATTAAATGTTAAGGTCTTTTCATTATATGAATGCTAATGAGTACAAGTACTAGCTAAGAAATATAGGAAATTAAATAATTATGAAGTAAATCATGGCCAAAAAACATTTCTTTTAATAAACAGACCACTGTTTTCTCTTTATAATCTTTTGACATAGGATACCCTTCTCTCAAAGTCACCAATGCAGTGGGACAATAGCTCAAATGCTGGCTTTTCTGAAGGCAGTCACACCTGGTTACCCACCAGCTCAGATTACCACACTGTGAATGTTGATGTAAGTATCAATGAAAATGTTATGCTGATTCGAGAAACAGGAAATGAGTTTCCGTGCTGGTAACATATATTCACCCTGAGTCTAAAACTTTAGCTGATGCTCTTTAAATCAGTTGCGTAGAGTTCTCTTGCAGTTTTCATTTTTAAGGAGTTTGCAAGTCATGCTTTTGTGAAAATACAGACTGGTACAGAAGCGTACCATCTGAAGTAGCATACAGAATATGCAATTCTTCAATGGAATGACTAAGAACTGTGAGCTATTAAGGAAACTTTATGGAGGTTTTTCAGCACGCCCAGCTATCCTTCCTCCTTTCCTCTCCTCAATAGGAAGGAAGGAAGGAAGGAAAGAAGGAGATCAGTCAATCAACCTAGGGTAAACTGAAGACATGAATAATTCCTAAAAATAATTGCTGTTCTAAAAAAGTATATAGTCTCTGGTTTTTGCCTATACTATTTTCTGTTCTCATGGCGTCAAGCTTGCCAAGTTCAGCTAACCAATTTCCTAAACACTGTGACTATTAAATAGAAAAATTTAGTTCCTGTGTCACACTAGCAACATTTCAAGTGCTCAGTAGATAGTGGCTACCATACTGGACAGCAGATATAGAAGAGATATAGAACATTAAAATATATCTTAAAATGGCCATTGTAATTTGAAGGATAACACTAAAATATGTTTTAAAATGGCCATTACAGTTTTAAGGGTAACCATTAGAAGAACAGATATAACTATAATTTTCAAAGAACATTAGAAGGGAAAAAAATTACATAAAGAAAACCAATTGATTCAATAAAGTTAAAAGGAAGACAATAAAAAATAGTACAACTATAAATAAAAGATAAACTAAAGCTGTAAGGATTATGTCTAAACATGGTAATCACAAATATAAATGGGTTAAATTTACCTACTAAAAGATAAAAATTCTCAGAAAGACAAAACCCTACATAAGAGACATAGCTAAACAAAAAGACAGAATTAAAATACAGATAGCGAAGGCAAATACTAACAAAAAGAAAGCTTGCCTCCTTTTTGGCTATAGCTATCAAAACAAAAAAATGCACACACATCCTGACCATGTAATTTCATTCCTAGAAGTCTGTACCTAGGAACACTTGCACATGTGGAAAATGATAACTATTCAAGGATCTCTGCTGTTTTTAATAGAGGACTCTGGAAATGATTTAAATGCTTCATCAGTAGAAAACCAGTTGAATCAATTCTGGTTAATCTATACGATGGACTAGGGTGCAACTTTTAAAAACAATGAGGGAGGTTCTGTGTGCATTGATGAGACCATCTCTAACATGTACTAAAGAATACATGGCACAGAATGGTAACATGCTGTTTGTATAAAGAAATAAAAAGTATGTCTATCTATGTATGTTTGCATGGCACAGAATGGATCATTGCATGATACATAACAATGAAAGACTACATAACCAGTGGTAGTGTCTACCTCTGAAAGAGGAACTGGCAAGCTGGGGGATGGTGCTGAAGAAAACCTTTTTATTTTATGTCTTCTTCTTATAATTGAATTTTCTACTGTGTACATGCATTTCCCATTAAAAAAAAAGTAAAGTTACAAAAAGCAGGATGAGGAAATATTTAATAGCCGACAAAATAGAATTCAATAGGAAAAGCATTATGAGACAAAGGCCAATTTTAAAAAATTGATAAAAGAATATTTTACTACAAATCATGAATCTATGCATCTAACAGTAACTTCAAGATACATGAAAACAAGTATTTTGAGAAATGCAAAGAGAAACTAACAAATCCACAATTACAGAGATACACTTCAACATACTTTTAGAAAGTGGTAAATCAAGTAGACAAAAATAATTGTTAACACTTACTGGGCACTTCTTATGTGAGTGGCACTGAACTGTGCTTTTTCATGCATTATCTAAGGCTATAGAAAACGTTAATAATAATTTGACAAGTCATATACATATACGTGTACCATAAATACCTTTGTACCTGGTAAACAGAGAATAAACATTTTTCAGATATTCATTAAAGACTACACATTAGGACCCGCCCCCAAATAACAACTATCAAAACCACAGCAATCAACATGGCTGGCAATAATATTAATACAATGAAATGAACATTATCACTCATTTTGGCAACAGCTCTTATGAAGAATAATTTGGCATTATGTATCAAGTGTTCATACTCTTTCTCTTTTGGATAAATAAATAATCCAAATATGGGGGGCACTAATATAAGAAAATATTAGAAACTTGAATGTTGAAATAAAAAGGCATGGTTAAGTATGGTATAGCCAACCATTTAATAGACTATTTTGCCATTGAAATCACATTTATGGAGGTTATATAATGACAGGAGAAGATGCCTGAAATGTTAGAGGGGAAAAAAAGCAAGAGAAATACAATATTAAATTATGGATGTTGTTTATGTAGTTATAAAATAAACCCAAGTGTTTGTTAAAGGACATATATTACTCCTACGGTTTAAAAAAAAGTACTGACTTTCTCTTTAGGCAGCGTTTTGCTTTGCATCCTTTTTTGCAACTTTCTGTTCATTACTAGCTGTGCAAGAAATACGTGATTACACATTATTCTACAATAGAAGAGAGAAGCCCCAATTCACCAAAAGCTGAGTCTGTGGCCACAGTGGCTGCTTTTCTGCCAGTTACAATGTAGCATAAAAGGGACTCTATTTAGGCAAGTTAAATATCCATTAGCTTAAGACACGGACATCTGTTCTGGGATTCCTAAGGTGGAGTCCAACCTGGTGTCTCCACGAGCTCTGAGCTCTGGCCAAGATGCAGCAGGCAGGGCATGGCGCACACTGCAGTGAGTCCCAGACAGGGTGAAGCCCTGCCTCTGCGATTTCCATCAGCAGTGGTTAAACTATTCTTATCTATTTATTAATACTTACAATGGGTAGTTACTTTAAGGGGAAAAAAATTGAAGCAAGTTTTGTTGGGGAAATTTCTTATTTGATGCTAAAAATGTTTTTAAAAAACTCTTAGAATCAAACATTCATGTTAATACTTTTTCTTTTTTAATAGGTCCAGAAGACTCAGTCCACATCAGCACTGAAGTTATATCAAGAGTTAAGTTTGCTTCGTGCTGATGAGCTGCTGCTCAGCAGGGGCTGGTTTTGCTACGTGAGGACCGACGGCCACTCAGTCGTGTACACGAGAGAGGTGGATGGCATGGACAGAGTCTTCCTTGTGGTTCTGAATTTTGGAGACTCATCAAGGCTAAATCTAAACGAAATGATCTCAAACATTCCCAGCAGAGTGAGGATAAGGTTAAGTACCAATTCTGCCAACAAAGGAAGCGAGGTTGATACACGAGCCATTACGCTGGACAAAGGAGAAGGACTCCTCCTTGAATACAACACCAAGGATCTCCTTCACCACCAAACAGATTCCAGAGGCAGATGTTTCGTTTCCAGTCGGGCATGCTACTCCAGTGTATTAAACATACTGCACAGCTTGTGTTAGGCACCCCTATGACAGCAATGAGGACACGGGCATTCTGTTCTAGTCCAAGCATTTGCAGCAACGTCACGTACAGCACACTGCTGGGGACACTTTATTAACAGTCATTAATTCCTTGCTATTTCTGTACCTTGAATGGGAAGTGCTTTAGGAACGTTTCTCACATGTTTTTAAAGAATAAAATGTTTAAAACAAAATCATTGCTTGGAGGAACTTGTAACTTTACTGAGATAGCATCAATAGAGATGACCAGAACATGTTAGGACTCCAGATTATTAGAAAGACCTAATAAATTGTAATGTGAAGAATATTTTTATTCCCCAAAATGCAGGTACAGAACCTAGAGGATAACTTACCATCAAAGTGTCTAAAAATGTTCACTGAGGGAGGCAGGACCTTGACTTGTAAACTGTTCAAAGAAAATCTTAGTAAAACAGACAAAAACAAAGCTGTTCTGTTGGGGAGAGGGGAAGGGCTCTATCACCAACCCTTCCATCGCTCCCGACTCCAGGTCCTTTTAAGGAGCAGGGTTAGAAAACGACTTTCCTAGGTTAAGGGACATGTCTGTCAAGGAGATACAGTACAAGCGAGATGGACACTAAACAAACTTTGGAGAAGCAAAATTTTAAAAATTATTTACTAACTTAAAAAAAATCTCCCTTTTGCTCATCCAACTGGGAATAAGACAAATGTTTCAGCGTGTTTCCAACTCCCACTGAAGGCAGCATTTCAGAATTTTAGATATTTCTTAAGAGTCTCGAAAACACTGGTGCTGTCAAGTCCAAGTTCCTCATACAGGAATTTAATTTGGGCTGTAATCTAAAAGAAACACATTGGAAAAATTAGAAGGCCTTTGTGGTAAAACTGCAGTGTTCAAGTCTTTGTCTACCCGTCTTCACCTCACCCCGAAGTCAGCAATTTACGGCAGGGGTACTTTTATCTGGGACAGAGGCAGAAGGCTCCCAACAATTAAGATTCAATTACTTTCTGTAACAGAGTTGGCAAGTACTGAGTACTAGCGAGAGCCTTTCCTCTTAATTGGCTCAGTGTTCTTCGCTCGCCTCCTGCGTCTCAGCCACAGACCTGACGGGTTGTGAAGCAGCTGTCATAAACCCCACCATACCCACGGAAATGCTGAGTACAACCACCTCTACTTGGGGATCTGTCCACCGAGCCGGGCTTGGTAACATACCTTTTTGTGAGAATCCTCAATCACATGATTGCCTCCAGGCTGAATATCTAAAATAATACTGGGGGCCTGATAGCCTGAAAGAGTTAACATAGGAAACAATCAGAAGGTTTTGGCCAGTTGAGAGCCATTTCGCCCTTCTCCTCCCAAGTGCTGTCTTAAAATAATAGGGAAGAAAAAAGACATAAACCATCACCACCACCACCAAGGAGATGGGAGGGAGCAAGCAGAAGACACATTTCTGAAACAGGGAAAGCAGGCTGGTGGCTGAGGAAGCTGGGTGGGACAGACGTGGGGCCACACAGAGAAGGCTGCGACCTAGGAGGAAGCCAGCTGGCTCTGCGGGACCTGAGTCCCGTGACCTGGACACACTACACCAACGGTGAGAGCAGCACAGAGCTGAATACAGGGCGACCATCTGAAAACGTGTAAGTGGGTCCCTCCCACCCCACATCCAGAAGGCCCTGGCATGTCTTGGCAAGGATAAAAGGTAAGAGTCCTTATTTAAAGAAACGGAAGGATCTAGAGAAAACGAAAGCAGCTAGTTTGGGCACTTGAAGCTCCAGAGCCAACTTCAGAATCTGTTTTTCAGAGGTTCCCAAGAATCATGGCCCAATTATAATATTGCTAAATGAAAGAATCGTCGCATGATATGATAGTACAACTTGAATTTATACTTCATATTTAAATTTGCTTTTTTTCTTTGTGCCTTGCCTATCTTATTTTAATATTGGACTTTGAAAAAGAGATGAGCCAGTTATAGTTGTTATATATGCTTCAACTGGAGTCAACATAAGGAAAAACAATTTGTCCCAAATCACGGGCAGATGATTTGGTCTGGACATAAAACGTGTTACTCTGAGCAGCAGGCTAAAGGTAACAGTCCATTTAACTATGCTCCGTGCTTCCAGGGATCGCCTACCTTCACCGGCGCCCTTAGCATGCTCCGTAACGGCCTCCTTGAGTTTCTCAGTATAGTTTACAATTCCTTTCAGAGGTACACGTTCATCGTTTTCATAAGCTGTGATGTGAATCGAAGGATAATGCTGCCAGAAAATAGATGTACAAAGAGTTTACATTATTCCTTATGGTTGGTTCTTTTTTCACCTTACAAATTATGAAAAATAAGTACGTCCAATTTTTTTGTTCCCTAAATGCTAGATCTTTTTATTTGATATTTTTGAGAGATGGACAGTATCACAGTACTAGACTACTTGTTACCTGGAATAGCGTTTTCTTGACCAGAGAGACCATGACCTTATAGAAACAAACGCGGAATATAAGCAGGGATGGTGCTGAAAGGTGTTTGGGTATTATATGCACAAATCAACTAAAGTCCTACTGAATTTCTCCACAGCGTGGTCTACAGAATTCCTGCCTCAGCTCTGGTAAGCATCCTTTTGATTATCTTCTCTATCACTTCCGGATAACAATATCATTACTGTCTTTCAGTACCTGAGGTTTAATATTTTGATAGGGACAGTAGCGTTTTATGTAGTTCTTGTGTTTTTCATCAGATGAAGGATTTCCCCATTCTTCTAATTCTTCTAATGTCAGAGGAAGTGTAGTGTCCATCATGGTGTTTAGAACATCCAAGAAAGGTGCCTAAAAAAAAAAAAAAAAAGCCAAATGAACTTAAGCTTTGACAAACAGGTTGGTAAAATGAGTTTCAGAACCTTGTGCATTCCGGAGTCAGGGTGCTACGCCTGACTTCCTGGAACTGATGCGTCACATATGCTTTGTCTCTTTTTCTACCAACTCTAAATGTTCTTACAAATTAAAAAAAAAAAAGATCAATGGGAATAGTCATTAATATCCTTCAGTGGAAATCCTTCAAAATTAATAAAGAATACTGTCAGGGGAGAATAAGTAAAGGGTAAGTAGTTGGATTAAAATAACTTTAGAAGTTCTCCCAGCACGACTGTGTTTAGCAGCAGTTCTCAACCTGTGGGTCGTGACCCCTTTGGGGGTCGAATGACCCTTTCACAGGGGTCGCCTAAGACCATCGGAAAACAAAAAGATATTTACATTACGATTCATAACAGTAGCAAAATTACAGTTATAGAGTAACAACGAAAATAATTTTATGGTTGGGGGTCACCACAACATGAGGAACTGTATTAAGGGGTCGCAGCATTAGCAAGGTTGAGAACCGCTGGTGTTTAGAATGTAAAAACTTTGTCATACTCCTATGCTGAGGTAAAACGTAACAGAAACTTTTTCTCAGAGCAGCCTATGCCTTTATGCCTCCCCATTCCGTAAACAGTCAGACAGTGTACTCACCTCCAAAGTCACAGCTCTCAGGAGGTCTGGATTAAAATTGCACAATGCTCCCACAAGCACCCCTCCAGCACTGAAAGCAGTCAGGGCTGTTAGACTTGGCTGAGAAAAGCCTTGGCCATGAAGCGTCTTAATGCAAGCCTCTAAGTCGGCAAGGCCGTGTAGTTTTTTGGTTAGACGGCCATCGGCGTGCCACTGGAGGCCTAACTCACCACCACCCCTGAAATTAAAGGGCAAGACAGTTTTAGTGGGGAAAAAAAATATTCACGATTTAGGATGGGGTCAGTGAACCTGTGGGCCAAATCCACCCAGAGGCCTGTTTCTGTATGGCCCTCGAGCTAAGAATGGTTTCCACATTTTTAAAGGTTAGGGGTAAAAATCCAACCAGGATATGCAGCAGAGACCATAGGGGGCCTCAAAGCCTAAAATGTTTACTATTTAGTTCTTTAGAGGAAAAGTTTGCTAACTCCCAATATACACAATCAAAATGGATTCAACAGATAAGTTTTGAGTGTCTGCTTACTATGTACCAGGCATTGTGCTAAAAATGCAAGCCTTAAGAATATAAACAAACAAAAATCCCCTGCCCTAAAGAAGGTCATAATTTTGTGGGGAAAGAAAACAGCTACGAAGCAATGTGGTTGCTGCTATAACACAAGCATACATAAGGTATCACAGAAGCAGCAGAGAGAACACCCACCTGTCAGGTTAGGGATATACGGATATGTGAGTCAGAAACACGAATGCTTAAGGTGGAGATGATATCTAAGCTGAGTCTTGAAGGAAGAGTATGAGTTCTCAGAGGGCAAAGAAAGGGAAGGCACCAAGACACAGCATGTGCACGGGCAGAGGGAAAAGAGCTCGTCACGTGAAAGGACGCAGCAAGGCTGGATGTGTATGTCGGATGTGAACGGCGGGGGTGCAGGTCGTGTCTGGCAGGGATGACAGATGCCGCGACAGACGTAGTAAGTCAGACCATTAGGATATTAATTACTGTACTGAGAAATATGGATTTTATTGCAGAGATGGGGAGGCGGTGAAGGATTTTAAGCAGAAACATAAAATAATATCTGAGTCTTGAAAGCAGCTCAAGTAAAATGGAAGTAAGAGTAGAAAAGGCTATTTTAGAAAAACCTGAACTCAGGAAAATTAAATGGAAATAATAATGTTACTAAATAACTAGAGACGGTACTATTCTAAAAATCTGGTACAAAATGCTAAAAATCTACCCTTTTGCTTATGAATCAGCTAATGTTACCTAATCCAATTCCACCAGCATAGGGTTAGGAATCTCTAAATTCAACAGTACAGATGCAAAAATAAACTTCTGCTCCCTGACATACTGTTTTGTTCTTCTGGACATGTCCCAGGGCTCTAGCGCTGACTCACCGAACATGGCAGTATGCTAATATCCATCCATCATCCACCAACGCCCGCCTTTCAGGCCTGAAATTCATTTTCAAATCCATGCCGTAAGCGCCATACACATGGACCAGGAGAGGCTTCTTCTGCAAGTCCTCCGAGTCCGTTTTGTGGAAAACAGTCATGGGCACTAATTTTCCATCCTGGAAATGAAGATTTACTAGACATGTAAAGAAGAGTCTTTTAAAACAGTTTTAGCCCCAATTTTATGCGCTCTGCTTATTGATGTTGAGCAGAAGCTGCATTTAATGAAGACAAAGAGTTATGGTCTCTAAAAATCCATCGTGGTACTTATTTTCAGCTACTTTGCTGACCTATAATATTAACTAGAAAAGAGCAGCAAGACTGGCTTGAAAACACTTTATTAAATGCAGCTTTTCATGATACTGAAGTAATTTTAAAGAGTTCTTCACTACCTAGTATTACTGTAATTGTTTTCTTTCAGGACAAGCACAAATACCTATTCAGGAGAGACTAGCCCAGGATTCTTCCTATACCTAGGGCCACACACCGGCATTTCTCATCTATGAATACTTAGAAATACGCTAACTAAAGAGTTTTTACAGCTCAATTTTCTGTCCTCTATTGTCAGAATTCTCAACCATGAGTACATGAAATCTTGTACTGACCTTACTGACATACCCAGCCCCAGCCTCTTCAAAGGCCTATTTAACTTGATTTTTAAAAATGTTTAAGGTTTATACATTTTAACATGAAAATTACTTTTAGGGCAGGTAACTTACTCCCCAATGCAGTTCACATTCATCAATCCCAATTGACTGAAACTGGGCACTCTAGACAGACAAAATTAAGATAATCCGAGCTCGCATAGAAAAAGGGTGGGAAAGTTCATTCTCATTCTGCTTATAGAAACTAATGAAAGAGCACTAATTTACATAGAAAAATATATAACCATGCCACTCTATTTTTTTCATTCTCACTTTGAAAATTTCAATTTGGGGCACCAGAATGTTATCTAATAAGGAAGAACTCTTCCTCGCATTATTCTTTATTGTACTCAACTTGTTACAACAGTGTAACTAAATTTCCACTTCTCAGTAAGATTCCTTCTTTAAAAAATGACGTAGATTAATTTCTGTAAAATAATCTTGGTCTTTTCATCTCCTTGCCTCCTCCCCAACTTCAATTAAATAAGCAGAGAAATACTTGCTGGCTGAAAACTTATGGGAAAAAAAGAGGTCAGGATGGTAGTAAGTCCTGTGATGGCCGGGTCCCACAGTTCTCAGCAGTGCACAAGGGCCTGCAATGTTCTAGCAGCTTCCACTCAGCAGGGGCTTCCCTTCTCCTCCCATGTGTAACCAATCCTTTGGCTCTCTAAGAACTTAGCTCCATTGCTCTTTCCTTTTGGGGTATAATTACAACATTTTGATAGACTGGTATTAAATCCCATGTTTATAAAACAAAACAAAGCCTAAGCATACATATTTTGTTGACAAAAACCAAAAATCTGGAAGGTGATACACTAAATGGTTGACAATGATTTTTTTTCTAAGAGGTTCAGCAAACGGGACTGAAAAGTGGTCACTTCAACTTCATACATTCTGTGTTTTTGCATTTGTTTTACAAGCATGTCTTCCTTTCTAATGTTAAAATAATCACTGCTTAGTCAATCACTGAACTAAAGAAAAAATTCACAAGGAAAAAAGACTTGCATCTCAATTCACTCTTTGTCAGCACGTATGAAATTACCAGATGTATACGTTAAGGTCTGAAAATTCCTTAAATTCAAGGCCAGTTGATATATTCATTTGTTCCTCACTTGTACATATTTTCTTTTCTACTTCTTACAACTTCCCCAACCCTTTTCCCCCTGGTCAACCTATCCTCTTTTACTTTATACTTTGGCCATATTGTCTTCCTTTATACTTCCTGAATGTACTATTTCTCCCTCAGTTCAGGGCCTCTGTACAAACTGGAATCCTCCTGCCCTCTTTCCAGCTTAACTCTTAATCAGCTTGACTAAGATCTTACCTGAGACATTACTTCCTCAGAGAAGCCTTCCCTGATCTCTCCAGACCATTTTCCTTTGCAGCAATCAGTACATTAGTAGGTAATTACTTCCATCATCTGTTATCTCCCCTGCTAGATTTAAACTCCATGAGGGCAGGGACTATCTTAAATTCAGTTCACTCTAGTCAACTGCTTACCGCCTTCACCATTTTTGCCATAACTGCATACCAAGTTTGACTATTTTTTCTTTAAGTCAACTTTTAAAAGTTTAAAATAACAGGTGAAATCAAGGGCTTGATGTGCTAGTTATACATTTTCTAATCCATGTTAAAATAAATCCATGAGTGTTAAAGTTTAAAAAAAAAATCATGCTCTCCCTTGAAATAATTTGGGTCTTATTGTTGTATGTGAGACCCCCTTTACAATACTGCGCTAATGTAATCCCAGCAACTGCACAGCACTTGACAAATAGTACGCTTTCAGTCAGTGGGGGCTGACAGTGGAGATGAAAAAGCCTTACCTTGCTTTTGGCTTCCAGACGTAAAACACGGCTAGTCTTTGTGATCGGGTCTTCGTGCCCAGTTTCCTCAAACAGTTTGCCTTCTGCAAACTTATATGTATAATATTTGGGGGGACGTATTGGAGAGCAAAGCTGAAAGGGACAGTTCTTTGGGTCTGAGTTTGTATCCATTATGAATCCACAGGCCCAAGGAGGGAGCTAAAGAAATAAAACAGTTATTTTTACTCTTTATATAGACACAAAATATCATGAATTAAATTTCTGGGTCTGCTCCAAACAAGAGGATGTGTACATCAAGTTTCAGTTTACTTCTATCCATTATCACATAATCCTTCATCTCAGGATGACTTCAGCCCAACAAAATACATTTCAGGTAAAAAACACAACTACACTAGTGACCACTAAAATGAAGAAAAATGATAGGAAAACGGTTTGTCACGATTCTGGATTTACATCAAATCTTTAATTAAAAAAAGTTTATTTTGGAATATAAACTTGGGCAATAAAATAGCAAAATGATTAAGAATAACAGCAAGTCAAACAGTAATTCCTGAACCGAGCAACATCTCCAAGATCTCTGTTCTCATAGAACATGAAATCTCTGACATGTGTTTTAATTTCCCCACCAGCCCCTGCTCTGCTGCCTGAACAGCCACAGCAATGACAGTTATTATTCCAGGGCCGCAAACTGGCTCAGCGGCACTGGGGCATTTACAATTTGTTTCTAACTTTAGCTCCCAGGCTAACCATTGTGCAGAACAAAACCTTTCCCAGCACATCCACTCGGAGAGACTCAGAGCTATTACAATTAAGATTCTTAACTTTCAGAAAAAAGGAAAGGAATCAAAATTTATTCTCCGGGAGCAGCAGGGTCCAGCTTCCAGCCTTCCACTAACATCCTTCTTATGCCTTTTAAAGAGCTCTGGTAAGCAGGCCAACAGTGTATTCAACATGGTACTGAGCATCGGAATGTAAAAAGGAAATTGCCTTTCTTTTCCTAAGTAATCGTAGAAAGAGCAAATTCCTTAGAAAATCAGAGGTCTTGATGCGGGCAAAGTCACTGGTGGGCACTATTCAGAAAGGGAAGGAGGGGGGTGTGTGCACAGAGCACACCATTTAAGCTGGAGAAGCTACAGCTCTTTAGCTGTATGTTCACAGAACACATTTCTTGTAATTAATCCAAAGCATCTATTTTCCGGAAACTCTAATAAGGACATACCCTTGCAATGTTTCCTTAAAAGAGAATAAAATTTATTCTCCTCAGGAGGATTACTTTCAAGGATAATTTATTTAAATACAAGCCATAAACGGAAAGAAAAATATAATCCTGAAATTTGGGAAATCTGGTAGCATCATTGAAATGAGCAAAGCGAGACCTCAGTGGGTTGAAACCAAGAAACACGGCTACTATCCTTGTAACCAGGCCTCAGGTTGAAGGGACACGGTTCCTCGGTCCGCAGAGGCACGTTTTCTTGCCCTGCGGTGAGACTGAAACAGCTTCCATGTGACCCTGTTTTAGTTGGAGACCAAGTAGTTCCAAGAAATCAAAAAGTCTTTTGGGTGTATTTCTTAAACGAATGGGACCAAGGTTAAAGTTTTAACCATAACAAAAACTGTTCCAAGGCTATAGGCTTTTTAAAGTTTGTCAAGCTGCTGCAGAAATAAGCATTCACGAATGATCTCAGGGACATCTTAAGTCACATTTCCCACTGAGATAATCCTGCAGTGTCATCCATATGTACTAATGGGCTTGAGCCAAGAATAATTATCAGTCGGCCAGGTGATAGGCAGGTCTTCCTTAGATGCTTGACACGACAGGTTCAGTATTCTACCAGCAAATCAGTCATTTCATTGAAAGAATGATTAAGACGTAAACGCTGAAAGAAAATTGGCCCAAGTATGCAGACTCCTCCAAATAAATGGATGTTAGCACAAAGCCAAAAGTTTCCCAATTTGCTTAAATACAATCAATTAAATGATCATAACTTCTTTTTGTAAAGAAAAAAATTCTGCCAGGAAATACTGATGACACGACCAACGACAGGGGGCAAGTATATTAAGGGTGTTACATTTCTATTGCTGAGACTGAGTTTAAAAAGATCTTTTAGTCAAGTGCCCACTGGGCAGAGATGTTACCACAGAAATATTTTGTAATCCACTCATAGCTTGGCGTAAAGATTTTGTTCTTTGTGTATGGCGTTGTCTATGCATATTAATCAGTGTTGTACAGCTCATGAAAAGGCTCTGATCTGTAAAATTCTCTTTAAGTAGCACCTGGTATATAATATAGTATTTGATTCTATGTGATGATGGCTTGGAACATTATACAAGGCTTAATAGATACTACAGGTTGGGAAGGATTGGGGAATAAAGATATAGAAGATATAGAATAAATTAAAGACATGATGTTTGTTCTCATGGAAGTTAGAACCAGGGAAATGGAGTCATATCTTTAAAATAGGAATACTAACACAAAATATAAAAGGTCATATTTATTTAGAAGTCAAATCTTACAGCAGAGTAAACTCATAACATTTCTAACTATCTTGACAGTTTCTGCCAGTTTCCCAATTAAAGATATCTGAATTGGCATAATTAGCAAAGTGAACAGACACACTTTGAATTCAGTAGACAAAGGCAACAAGAAAATCGCCTAAGTAAAAGCAGCAGTTTTGTTTTAGTACACCTATATAATCTTCTAAGACACCAGACATTACATTTCATAATTTGATTTTATGACATTGCTAGAAAATTTTGGTTACTTTAGGCCCTCGTTATTTCTTACACCATGATAACAATCTCAAAACTAATCTCCTGGCCCATATCTCTTGTTGCTTCAGTGTACCCTAACAGGTCACCTCACAAAGCTTGACTCCTCAAATCATTCCCTGCCCCCAAATTTCAGATGTTCCCCCTCTTTGTAATTGATGCATAAATCCACCACCTTGACAGTAAAAGGGCAAATCATAACTTTATCCCCTAGAAATTTATTCTGGAATGGAATTACTAGCAGTTTCCTGAACATTTCCTGAACTTTTCCAGCTAAGAGCTTCATTTAGTATATACTTTCTCATCGTAGAATACCATGCCCCTCCCTACCCATCAAAATCCTATCTAACCTCTTTGGTTTATCTCAAATTCTACTTCCCTTATAAATGCTTTCCTGGGCCCTCTTCTCCTTTGGGTCCCACAGCACATTTTGTGGTTTTGATATCACTTATTTATTTTATTATCATTTTTTTTTTACTATTAACTAAACTATAGACTTTATTCATATTTCACCCATATGTTTCCACCGAAGTCCCTTTCTTGTCCCAGGGTCCACACTGCATTTAGCGGACATATCTCCTCAGTCTCTCTCTGGCTTTCAGGACCTTGAGGTAATTGTGAAGAATGCGGGGCAATTATGTGGTAAAATGTCTTTCTATTTGGATTTGTCTGACGTTTCTTCAACAACAAATGAAGTTATACATTTTAGCAAATATACCAGAGTCGGGAGTACTTGTCAACAGATCTTAGTGCTTGTATGTGAACCTCCAACTCTTGCCAGGTTTTTCACTGTAAAGTGACTATTTTTCCTTTTGTAATTAATAGACATTTTGTGGGGAATACTAGTTTTCTTGTGAAGACTAGGAAAATAACCTATTTATCCTTAAACATATGCCCACTCATTTTAGCATCCATCGGTGGGTCCTGCCTTCGACAACTATTACTGTGGTTTCCTAACAGTGATTTTGTATCTCCTTCGTGCTTGATACCACTGATTTTAATACATCTTATGCTTAATCACTGTGTACTCTTCTAATCTCATGATAAATTGCATCCTCCTTAAGGCCAGATATTTTGTCCTGCTGTCTTTCCACTTCTTTTTTTTTTTTTTTTAAAGATTTTTATTGGGGAATTTGTATGGGAAAAGCGCTGGGGTATTGGGGGAAGGGGAACAGACAAGTTGCTGTCGTTTTGTTCTTCAGTCTAGTTGTGGAGGACGTTGCTTCACTGGCCCAAGTTGGCACCATCATTGCGCTCTTCCTGGGCGAAGCACATCAGTCGCCGGCTTCTGGACAGTCGCTCACTGCGGCTGCTGGCCGCTCACGCTGGCTGCTGGCTACATACGGTAGCCCATGGCAACCCACTGCCACAGGGGCTGCAGCCTACGCCGTCGCCAGCGACTCAGGGCAGCCCAGCTCCAGGTTGAGCTGTTGTTCAGCATCTTAGCTGTGGAGGGCAGTGTCACTGGCCCTCATATGTGGGATCCGAACCGGGGCCCTCTGGCATCCCAAGCGAGTTCTTAACCATCGCGCCACTCGGCCGGCCCTGTCTTTCCACTTCTGACTGCCTAATACAGTACCTTGCACACAGAAGTTCCCTAAACATCCAGTGAGTTTACTGGAACTGCATTTCAACAGAAACTGTGACAATGCAGCAGTTAGGGAGGTATGAGTGGTCTATGTTAGCTGGTCAGGGCTCCACAACTCTTTCCATAAGTAAAATGCAGGCTTCTCCTCTTTCCTTCACTGTTACCTTAACTCATATGTTAACGCTGCTTTAAAACTGGGCAGTAAAGGTGCCATTGCAAGTTTACTTGCGGAGGCAAATTATCTTTCCTGACAGCCACAGGCAGATGTGCCCCAATCAGCTGTGTTGCCGTGGAGACCATGGCTGGCCCCCCTTACTGAAAGAAACCACAGTAAACCCTTCCTGATCCCCTTGACTGAAAACAACCATGGTTCACCCTTCCTGATCCCGTGAGAAAATTGCCAAAGAGATGATGCAGACGTTAGCAAGCAGTGGCAGAAACACACAGTGGGCACGGCTCCCACCCACTGGGGGTGTGGGGATGGGAGCAGCAGGCAGCGGCTAGGCCAGCTACCAAGTTGGCCTGAGTTATTACTCTATCTAAAGTTGTAGAAATATGTGATATATAGAGATATGTAGAAAGAGGCATATAATGGCAATTAACTCGACGTCTAAAGTTCATGCTGTTAAGACAGTATTTTAGGTAAAACTGCATTAAAAGCAAGGTCCTCTAAGTAACTCTAAAATAAACCTAAACGTGATCAAGACACAGAATGTTAAATTCCATTTAAATTAAATTTCTTTCAAGAAAAAGTACATTGCTATTATTCCAAATTTGTTTTGGTTAAGCTAAACCAGGTTTGTTTATTAACAGTCTTGTCTTTTGATAAGTAAACGTACCTTTAGGGACCGCACCGAATCGTCAGCCAGACCAATCACGTTCACATAAAGCAGGTTGCTGTGCTTCAGGAAGAGAACACAGTGGTCCTTGAACATGTCCAAGTCTACAACTTTGGTGTTTCTCTTCATTGTGAAAAATAAATCCCAATTCATAATAGCAGGTGTATCAGCTGCTGTTCTCATTAGCTGTGTGGAACAAGGTTAGAAGAGATCCTGGTAACTAACAGAACGCGACGATGACAGAATTCATAGATGGAACCACTGAAAACTAGACCACGCTGTTCTTCACTGCGTTAGGAAGAGTTGAAGGAATCAGCTGCATCAGGGCTGAAGTGTGACCATCCCCATATGAATAAGCCCAGGCTAGCCTGACGGGGGGCCCAGGGCTTAGCTGACAGCAACCAATGGGCACTTGAGTGAGGGCACTGACAGCCGGCTGACTGTGGAAGCGTCAGTGAGCCTAGCCGAGACCAGTAGAAGAACTGCCTAGTTGACAATGATCCAAATTGCTAACTCACAAAATCACAAATTTATGAGTTTGTTTTTGAAGCCACTAAGTTTGGCTTTGGTAACTGATATAATCAGGTTACAGTCTATTTTACTTACTATCCTTTCTAGGCACAATTAAAATATGCAGAGGTATTAGCTCTAAGGGAAGAGAAACGGGTTTGGTTATGCATAGGAAGGTAGGGAGCATCAATTTCTACACTTTACCAAAAGTCTACAAAACAATGAACTCTTAAGAGTAATAATGTCGCGGGCCGGCCAAGTGGCGCGATGGTTAAGAACTCGCTTGGGATGCCAGAGGGCCCCGGTTCGGATCCCACATATGAGGGCCAGTGACACTGCCCTCCACAGCTAAGATGCTGAACAACAGCTCAACCTGGAGCTGGGCTGCCGTGAGTCGCCGGCGACGGCGTAGGCTGCAGCCCCTGCTGCAGTGGGTTGCCATGGGCTACCGTGTGTAGCCAGCAGCCAGCGTGAGCGGCCAGCAGCCGCAGTGAGTGGCCGTCCAGAAGCCGGCGACTGATCTGCCTCACCCGGGAAGAGCGCAATGATGGTGCCAACTTGGGCCAGTGAAGCAACATCCTCCACAACTAGATTGAAGAACAAAATGACAGCAACTTGTCTGTCCCCCTTCCTCCAATTCCCCAGCACTGTTCCCATCCCCCCAATTCCCCAATAAAAATCTTTAAAAAAAAGAGTAATAATGTTGCTGATGGAAGTGTGACAGTTTTTAATAGCCCAAATGGGGATAAGGAGAGTACAGGATCACCTTGAACTCTGTAGGCTCGCCAACGTTAGTGAGAATGTATAATTCATCATCTCTGTGTTCCACGTAGTAAAGGACCCCATGTATTCGCTTCTGGATGAGTACCGGTGGGTCCCAAGGGCTTAGGCCATCTATCAGCCACACTTCAGAAGTGGTCTTGTTCATGATATTTATAGTGAGGAAACGACTGTCTTTTGTAAGATAAAGGAAAACGAAATAGCTAGGGGGGGAGAGAGAGAGAAATTGTATGAAAATCTAATAAATTTCAAATGTATGCTACCTTATTAATGACAATATCTCACAGGTGTCAGCATATATAATTTATAATGCAGATAGAAAATAAAAACAACTCCTTAGTGAAATCTGCTTGTAAACTAAAATACTGCTCTTGTTTTTCTCATTTCCCCTCAGAAACATTTAAAATAATTTTTCTCTAACATTTTATTATAGACATTTTCAAACATGCAGAAAAGTTGAAAGAAATGTACAGTAAATACCTATGTACCCACCACTGAGATTCAATCATTGCCAACACTTTGCTATACATTTTTTTTTTTTAATTTTTATTGGGGAATTGGGGGAAGGGGAACAGACAAGTTGCTATCCTTTTGTTCTTCAGTCTAGTTGTGGAGGACGTTGCTTCACTGACCCAAGTTGGCACCATCATTGCGGTCTTCCCGGGTGAGGCAGATCAGTCGCCGGCTTCTGGACGGCAGCTCACTGTGGCTGCTGGCCGCTCACTGTGGCTGCTGGCTACATAGGGTAGCACATGGCAACCCACTGCAGCAGGGGCTGCAGCCTATGCCATCGCCAGCGACTGAAGAACAAAAGGACAGCAACTGGTCTGTTCCCCTTCCCCTAATTCCCCAGTGCAGTTCCCATCCCCCAATTCCTCAATAAAAATCTTAAAAAAAAAAAAAAAGAATACTGGCACTACCTTTGCAATTTCTTCTATTGATTTTATGCTCTAGAAATATTTCAACCAAGTTGAGTGAAATACTTATATTTTCATATAGTTTTTTTTATGGTTTTATTTTTATCAATAGATTCTTTAAATCTTTTAGGAATGTATGCTGATATTTTAAGTGATGAAAATTATTTTGTCCAAGTAGTCAATATTTCTCATCGCATAACATTCATTTGCTTTTCTTTAGTGAGGTCTCTTTTATCATATAATAGTTTTTATACATACTAGGGTCTGTCTATGCTGGTCTATTATTTGTCTGCCAGTTTGCAATATTTTCACTGTTGTAGCCTCATGTTTTCCCACATGAATGTAGGGCAAGTCCCCTACCCTACTTTGTTCCTAATTTTTAACACTTCCTTTGCTATTTTTATCTATATTGGTTTGATGATGACACAGGTAATCAAAAGACAAATTATTTGGTCAATTATTTGGCAGATATATGGTTATAGGGAAGTGAGAATACAAGTGGCTTTATAGTGGCAAGTTTCTTAGAAAAAGAAGACAAATCATGGAAACCGCAAAGCAAAAACCTATGAGTAGATACACAAAATGTAAAGAGAAGAAAACCACACCATGTGACTATGAAAAATCATTACTTCATAAAGACAGTAAGAGAGGAACATGGGAACCACAAAACAGCTAGAGAACAGTAATAAGATAGCATTTAATAAGTCCTTACCTATCAATAATTACTCTAAATATAAATTGATTAAATTCTTTAATCAAAAGGCATAGAGTGGCTGATTGGATTTAAAAAACAAGACCCAACTGCATGCTGCCTATAAGACTCACTTCAGCTTCAAAAACATACATTGGCTCAAAGTGAAGGGATGGAAAAAGATATTCCATGCAAATGGAAACCAAGAGAGCTAGAGTAGCTATACTTCTATCAGACCTTAACTCAAAAGCGTTAACAAAAGATAAAGGTCATTACATAATGATAAAAGGGTCAATTCAAGTGGATATAATAATTATTAATATATATGCACTCAACATTTGAATACTCAGACAACAATACAGTAATAGTAGGGGACTCCAATATATTCCACTTTCAACTATGGATAGATCATCCAGGCAGAAATCCAATAAGGAAACGTGGGACTTGAACCATACTTTAGAACAAATGGACATAACAGACATATACAGAACATTTCATCCAATAGCAGCAGAATACACACTATTCTCAAATGTACATGGAACATTCTCCAGGAAAGATCATATGTTAGATCACAAAACAACTCTTAAAAGGAGGAAAACTGGAAAATCCACAAATCTAATCAATATACTCCTAAACAACCAATGGGTCAAAGAAGAAATCAAAAGGGAAATAAAAAAATACCTTGAAATAAATGAAAATGGAAATATAACATACCAAAACTTACAGGCTGCAGCAAAAGCAGTTCAAGGAGAGAAGTTTATAGCAATAAACATATACCTTAAGAAAAAAGAAAGATCTCAAACAACCTAACTTTATACCTCATGGAATCAGAAAAAGAAGTTATAAAGTCATTTTGGTAACCTTTATCTGCACAGAAAACTGAAACCTGGGGTCAAAGTAAACACAGGAAAAGTAGCTCAGTGTTTTAGAAGCTCTATGAAGACCTTCACTCCATTTTCTCTTTAGGTATTCAGCTTTTTCCTTTTCGGTCCTTCCCTTTGGAGTTGGGGCTGTGTTTAAAGTATTCAGAATCCACAACCTAGTCTGTGTTACTGTAGGTCAGAGTTCCAAATGCCAGACTAGGCTTAAACAAATTTAATATTTAATATAAATTTTTTTCTTATAAAATCTATTCGGATATTGTTTAAACTATACTGTTCAATGATGTATAAGATGACAGGATCCTTTTGTTAAGAAAAAATTTTTTTCTTATAAATCATTTGGAAAAGTATATCTGGGTAAGAGTTAAGGGATTTTGCCAAATAAATTTACTATCGTTTCCTTCCAAGCGTGGTTCAGTGGTAATATAAGGCATGAATCCTGGAGATTACGAGGAAATAAAGAGAACTAGCTTTAAGGAGGAATTACCGAATTACTAGGGAAAGTAAAATGCAAAGACCAATGGCCATCATGGCTCAAGGCAAAGCAATTTAAAATTCAGATACTGTATATGAAATGAGTAGTAAAGTCTGTGCAAGTGATACCATGGTATCTAGTTATGACTTACAAGAGATTTATAGCTGCTGTATGACAACCCTATTCCATAATTAATTAACAACTCCTCTCGTGTGTCACATTCCAGGGAGAATGTCACTAACTCATCATTTGCAGTTTAATGATGTATTTGTGTTCACTCTGGAGTTTGATTATATCTAGACTCTAATTTTGAATCTAAACAACTTATGAAAGAATGATAATGCTCATCTTGGGCTTACATCTGGTTCCAGCCAAAATCAACATTTTAAGTTCACCAGGAGTAGCACTTTAGATAACTGGAGAAATACTCTGGAGAAAAAGATTTAATTGTATTATTCTAGTACCTTGGGTCCTTTTCTGTGTAAAAACGTTCATTACGTTTGTTATCACCAAAAGTGGCTCGATACACATCATGACAACGAAGGTTCCTTTGGAAGGTGTAGAATAAAACATCCTCGTCTTCTTCATCCTTTACCCACTCTGAAAAAAAAAGAATAATTGAAGAATTATACATAGCCACCCACTTACAGTTTAAAAAAAAAGGCACAGTGCATTCTAATTTTGAGTGCCAAAGAGAAGAGATGTGCAAGTTTATCCCTGGAAATCTAAATCTAACTTGGGTCGGCTGTACATAACCTGTGTCATATAAGCCTGAGAGCTTTCTAGAGAGTGCTACATCAAGTCTAAGTTTTCAAGCAGTTATCAGGTCTCAGGGTACTCAAGTTTCTAAATAGGAGCTGAATGTTCAATATTTTAGAAAGGCTTTGGTAAAGTCAACATTTGCTTTCAGGAGATGAATTATGTTTAAATCTACAACCTCTAACTTTTAAGTCTGGGGAAATAGTGGAACATTTTATCTCATGCTTAAATGTTTTATGACTGCCTTTAAGCCACAGGATGTCTTAAACTATCAAATATACTTTAATGCTAGTGTGTTCTTGATCTTACAGAAGCTGTCATGGGAAGTTTTCACACAATTATATCATGACTGCCACCTGGCTGACAGTGACTGTAAGACATCATTGTATAATATGCATTCTGATTTTACAGAGGTTAAAATGGACAAAATGTATGTATGAGAATCAATTAGATAGGGAATAATTTCAATTACTACAAAAGCATTTAGTTATTAAACAGGGAAATTTATGTTGAAAAGTGAAAGGGGAGGACAGAATATGAACATACATATATGTATTACTCAATGATAAATGATGATATTTAAAGTTGGTTCTATTAGTAAAAATATCATGACTTCTGTTGACAAGTAAGTTAGTTCATCATGTTCCAAAGTTTCTCTCGGTAGTGATCTTGGGCAATTTGCTATTGGATACATAATTAAAGAAGGTCTGCTGAGTAAGAGGCGCATACATAGGACGGTGTGGAGTCCACAGGGATAAATAAATAGATCAGGCACTAACCTTCTCATTCACTCACATGGGCAAGTAACATGTTTCAAAAGTGTGAACAATTCTCTTACTGTTGCCTTTTCAACACAGAACACTGTTGCCGGTGGCTCACCGAAACTGGACACATTTGGGAAAGAAGCTTCCATTACAGGCTGATCGCTGAGCTTCACAATTATACAGGTAGATGCTTCAGAATCTTCCGTTCTTATCTTGGCGGCGACGTATTTTTCATCAGGAGCAACTCTGATACAATCAATGAAGGGCTGGTCTAATTTAAGTTCCTCCAAGTTGAACAAAACTTCGTAATTATCATTGTCTGCTGCATAGAGGAAAGGATGAAAGAGATAATGCCACAAGATGTACTTAACATTTTTTTAAACTGTATTTCAGTGTTTTAAATTAGCATTTCTCTTCTATAAGAAGCTATATTCTGGCTTCCTTCAGCACTGATGGCAGCTTGATTTGCACAGAAACTGGCATTAGTTATGTTATTATCCTATGCTATTCACTATCATACTAGTATTTATAGATCATATAGAACCTAGAAAGTAAGACAATGTAAATCATACTGAATAATTTATATAAAAAAGTACCTAGCACAGTACCTGGTGTACAACAGATGCTCAAAAAACACTAGCTCCCACCTCAATTCACCCTGTCAAAGCTTTCGTGTAGCTGTTAACTATATCTTAAGGAATCCCAAATACTAAAAACTAGTCATTAAAAAAAGGGGAAAATTCAGAAATAATCTAAAACCTTTTTTTGATCCCTCTGAGAATTTAATATCAAATGTCCTATGAAAAATGTAAAATCTGAAAATCTGAATATGTTTAAAGGAAAAACTGTGGTATACCTTCTTCATCTTTGGAACGAACCAAGCAGCAGCCTTCTTGATAATAAACAAAACCACCATGTTTAACCTGACAACGAAAAGAAATGGTTGATTTAATAATAAATAAATAATGTATTTAACTACTTAAACACAATTTAATTTAATTAAGTGTTTAATGGTTTGACTAGTCAAGATGAAGAAATGAGACCTTTTATAAAGAGCAGACCTGTTGAAGTCTATGAATGAGCACACAAAAAATATAGAATAGATCGCTTTTTACAACATAGTAGATAAGAAATGGTTTTCATATGTTCATAATCACTGAAGGCATTTCTTACACCTAATTGTAAGAGGCAACAGAGAACACATAATGACATTTGGGTTGGCTGGTTCTCATGACTGTACAGAAGACTTGAGCTACATTTTGGGGAACAGCTGCTATTCCCATAGTAGCATTCAATTAAGAGAGATCAAGTGGCATCTTTAAGATAGTCCAAAATTATGCAGATGAGGAAACTGTGGCTCACACTGTGCTGAAAACCCAGTCAATAACTTTGTGAGATTCTTTCCTGTAAAACATGCTGTCACCACCAACTGTTCAGGGTCTTGATTAGATGTTACAGGAAGTATCTCATCTTGGTGGGGTGACAGATATAGAAAAATTTGGAATTGAGAGAATGAATACTATTATACCAATATATGAATAGTGCTCTTGTCTAATACTTACATAGTAAATGCAACTGACTGACTGATACGATTTCAGGTAGCTTCAAACATTTTTATTACCTGATAGTGGCATAATTTGAATCTGGAATTTCTGATTCTTAACGTACTGCTATTTCCATTCTACTATGCATGCAATTTTCGTTTATAAGCTGTGGTTCTGTTTTCCAATCTTACCAAAAAATTTTCAACATACATGTTCAGTCTACTTCAATCTAATATTTATGACTGTAACCATAAAATGGTCAAATATTTGGCTTTCATAGTATACAACTTTCAGTAAATTTCTTTTTATAAAAAAGTGTAGCTAGAGCAAACAAATACTTTTCAAATAATAAGGAAATATGACAATTTCATTTGAACGTCTCGTTGGAATTATTTTTATCTTGGTTTCGATCTTTGTATTTTTAAGGATCACACTCTGCTTATTCTTTGTTAAGTTTTTTTTAAAGCATATTTTAAAGGCCCACAGCAATCTAATTTTTACGTGGGATTACATATCTCTATAAATTACATGGTATTTCATTTCCATCCTGACTGTAATATCAGATTTGAAAAGAAAAAAAAAAAATCAAAAGATATCCTACCTCTGCATTGATGATTTCGTATTCTTCTTGTGGCTGTGTTTCTAATTTTGTCCTCACTTTTTCAAACGCATCCATGTTTTCTGAAAGGGGTTTTTCGTTTTCTTGTTTAATGGGCAGAAAATCCTGAAAAAAGTTTTATTGGTATGATAATGTTTCAAACTAAGGAAAAAAACCTTTGCTTTTTACAGATAATTCTTATTTCTCTTCATGTAAGTACTACAACGTTAGGTCTATACCTATGAAATAATATGCATTTCACAGATCTTAAATGTTGTTGAAGCTCAATAAATGATTTACTTTTTCATTTAAAAATGTAAACAAAGAAAATAAGGTGGAGACTTGATGGCTATACTATTAATTTAAATGGACAAGTTCTTAAGATGCAGGGGTACCAAGAAGCTCTGGAGAATGTTCAGAAATATTATGGGAAATTATACAAAATTAAACCTAAGGATTTATACAAAAGTAAAGGAAATCCCATGAATGTTTACAAATGGTCAGGGGTGAGAGTTAAAAAAAAAAAAAATCTGAGTTTTATAAAGTACTAAAATACCTCTTTATTAGAAGGGAAATGTCAACAGGAGAGGAAGATATTATCTTTATTAATAAATGTTCACTATTATTTTATTCACAGCAAGAGTTACGATAAGAAATTTGTCCTACTTTATATTTTCATAAGCCATAATTTTTCACCCTCATGGAGATAAACAATTCCCCAAATAGAACTGTTTATCAGATAAAAAGGTGAGTTAATGCTGTATAAAACAGAACTTCTCTTTTGAGCTTAAGGAAAAAAACAGTACATTCACCTTCTAAAAAGAAGAACAAGGAAAAATAATGGAAAATTAATGAACATGAATAGAGCTATTGATGAAAGTTAAATAAGCACTCTGTTTTGGAAGTATCTAATAAGCTCTGAGCTTTAGTTGACCTCTGATGAGAAGATAAATACCATATAAATGATTAAAATTTAGATAAGGCAAAACCTCGGTTGTCAAATAAAAGAAGGGTTCAATAATTCAACACTCCACACGTTTACCTTGTTTAAGCAAAAGAGTTCTAGCCAAGATTTTCAACATCAGCTTTCTGCCAAAGATGACAACTGTAGTGATTTGTGCCAGAGGGGCACTAGCACTAAGCCTTTGGTAAGGAACTCCAACAGCTGGTAAATATTTACTGCACAAGTGTGTCCATGGTACTTTACCAACACTGTAGAGAATGTAAGCTATAAATATAGTTTATATTACGAAGTATTTACAATTTAAAGTCAAACACACGAATGAAACAGAAAAGTCACCAAAACAAATTAAACGGAAAAACAATCATTTTGACAAAGTGTTGCTTTGAGAATTTTTGAGATCCTTTATAATTTGGATTAGATTCAAATTAGCAACAATGGTTGTTATGGTAGTTTAAATCATTCAGTCTCTACGTCAATCATATAATTAATATTCTCGAGTAATTACGAGAAGACCAAATATTGGAGACTCATACGTTTATTTTTTATTTATTTTTTGCATCTCTACACAATCTAGAGTTGATCTTTAGAGTAGAGAGGCAAAATACCTGTATCTATAATTTCCTACTATCACCTAAAATGCCAATCAGAAGATCACTAGAAATCTATCCTGAAACTATAACTTAGTAATAGGATCTGCTTTTTGATTTCCAGATACATGCTCATCTGTTCTATAATTCCCATTAGAACTTTTGAAGTAGAGTCAGGCTAGCTATGAGGAATGCCTCTTCCTACTACTACCCTGCAGTTCCCAGCACATTCTACGTCAGGGTGCTGGGCTCTACTGCTTGTAAATACCCATGTCTCTTATTGAGAGCCATGGCCAACGCAGGGCTACAGGCAGCAGAGCTGGGCCCGATATAGCTGCCCTCTTAGTAAAACTTACTTTACATTCTTAACTTTTTTCTGTGTCAAAAGTTCAATAAACTGAGCTTATCAGAACCAAAATAACCCTGAAAGCAATAGGATTTTTAACTGCCGTAATAAAATGGAAGAATTCAAAAGCTTTGTAATTAATTCCTCAAAAATAATTACTCCCAGGGAAACTGAGATTTTATATAGTATTCATACAGTACTCCAAGTTGTTTTAGTTCTGTCCCAACAATACCCATTGGGTGTTTTAAGTTTTCATTTCAATGCCAGCTGGCATTATCTATCATTAGGATATACAGAAAAACTATCCATTTTAGCCAAGTATCTTAATACATTAATAGTCTGCTGGTTTCAAGGGCATCTACTACTTCATGGAGCTGAGGTGAGGTTAGCTTAACTTCAAATTTTAAGGACACATGTACAGTATCACTCCATTAGTGGAAAAAAGCAGCACTCCTCCCACCTTCTGGGTGGCCCACCATAAAACCATTTTAACAATTAAAAACCTGTAACAGGAGAGTGGAAAAAGTAAACTTTATGGCAAAAATGTTGAACTCTAAAGACAGAAAAATGGCACAGTAGAAAGACACTAGAAAGCTTTTGGTCAAGATGGTGCCATTAATAAATGGCTATTTCCAAAATCTATGGCAGGGAGAGTAAAAAGTAGGCTTAGGACATCGTTTGGCAGAAAGCAAGGAAGAACTCAAAGATTAATGGAGACAAGTCAAAAGGACACAGGACCAGTTTGAAGGGGTTCCTACTAGCCACATTTGGGACAATTTGAGCTTCAGAAAGAAAGATGACTATAACTAATTAAATATACTGAAAAAATAATTCAATAATTTGAAAACAAGCCAAAAAAACCCCTCAAAACCCCACCAATCTAAAAATAAAGAGGGTACAACAAAATAGGGAAACTCTTCTTTGTAGAATACCAGCAAATAAGTGCAGAAAGACTATTGTAGAACTAGAAAATCATTAGGGAGTCCCAGTGAAACAACTGATTAGGATAAAGATCATCAACGGTTGTTAAACTCATTAGGGGAAATTATTTTGGGTAATACAATACTTACACAGTACCCAAGTATTACCCTACAGATTACTTAGCAATTGCAAAGGGAATAATGCCCCTTTAACAATGTAGAGAACAAGCAGATATCTATCACCCTAACAAACTATCAAGCTTAGTGTTATTAATAGTGGGACGAGCTGACATGTGTGTCCTGATATAATGTAATACGAAACATTTCAAAATAAGACAGAAAAAAAGAAGAGTAAGGCTAAAGGAAGTAGAAGGAAATAAAATTAATTTGTTTCAATGAAATTGATAAACTAAAGAGAGAATAACAAAATGAAAACTTGGTTCTTTGAAAAATGTACTAAAAGAGACATGTATAGCAAAACTGATTTAAAAAAGACAAAGAATATTAGAAATGAAAAATGTGGTGTAATTAGAAGTATAACAGATTTTTAAAAATCACAATAAAGTTCTTTATGCCAATAATTTGAAAACATAAAATGGATGATTTTTCAGAAAAATGAATTACCACCAAACTGACTCAAAAAATTGATGAGCTGTATAAGCCAATAACTATCGAAGAAATTGAACTAGTAATTAAGTGTCCCCTTCTTAAGAGACACGGAAACCCAGATACTTTCCAAGGTAGCTTTCTTGAATCTTCAAGGAACAGATAATCTTCTCATATGCTAACTACTAAAAAAAATGCCAACCATTTAAAACTACTCAACTTATTTTATTAGGCCAATATAATCTTGATACCCAAACTGGACAATGACAATATATGACAATTAAAAATCAATATAACTGTAAAATATGGATGAAAATCCTAAAGTGATAAATCAATGTATTTTTTTAAAAGCACAAAACAAAAACAACAATAGTAATAATAAAATCCTACGCGACCAAGAAAGATTTATCTTAAGAATGAAAGGATGGTTCAACATTAGAAAAATCTATCAATGTAATCTAACACAAATAAAGGAGATAAACCTTAGGGCCATTTCAATTAATGCACTGAAAAAAGAAATTAACATACTTTACAAAAATGATAAAACAGGCAGAGAGGAACTTGCTTGACTTGATAAATAGTCTGGATTGTTTGACACAGGACCATAGCCTTCTGTAATTAACATATCTGAAGTGTATTCATATTATAATAGTACACATTTCCTTTAGCACCTGTGAAACACTTTTCAAAAAATCTTAATTCATTTAAAATATCTAGTTATATTTGCCATTTATTTTGTTATTCAGAATTGTTAAATGAAAGAAAGTAATTGTTTCCTTTGCTCTGTGCCTCCAATTCCTCTCCTTCTCGTTCTGACTGCTCAATGATGGCCGCTGCAATGCAAAGTACAAATGTTAATTCTAGATATTTTATATTAACTTGAGCTATCAGCTGATCACTTCCTTCTTTTAAAAACACTTTTCTTCACTTGGCTTCTAGGTCACCTCTTTCTCACTGTTTTCCTCCTATTTCACTGGCCCTTCTCAGTCTATTCCTCTCTGGCTTAACAGTGGCATGCCCTGGACCACTTCTTTATCTACAATCTGCGCTAATTCCCTTGGTGATCTCATCCAACCTCATGACCTTAAATGCTATTTATATTCTGAGGACTCCCAAATTTATATCTCTAGTTGGAACCTTTCCACTTAACAAGTTGAACTTGTATATCCAACTGACTTCTACTTGGATGTCTGGTAGGTATGCCAAAAATTGTCCAAAGCCGAACTCCCAATCTCCCCATGTACCATCTCTCCACAAAATCTGTTCTTCAGGCAATCTTCCCTATCTTCATAAATGACAACTTTGTCCTTCCAGCTGCTCGGCTTAAAAGCCTTAGTCTTTGTATTTCTCTCTTGCCACAACCAAGTGATCTGCAAAATCCTGTCAACTGTACTTTCAAGATATATCTAGAATCTGACTACTTCTCACACTTGTACTACTCGGGAGGTACCAGTATCTGGCGTTTTTCCTTTTGATTACCACAAAAGCCTAAACGTTCTGCTTCTGCCTCTGCCTTCCAGTCGTTTTCCTTAAATAGAGCCTAAAGTCAGATCATATCACTGTCATTCAAATCCCCTCCAATGGTTTTCCCATCTCCCTCAACAGGAAAAGCAAAAAGGATCTTGTCCCCTTACCTTGCTGACCTCATCGACTATTACACTTCTACACGCCCACTTACTGAGTCACACTGGCCTCTTCAATGTACCTGAAGCTACTGGTAAGTGTCACCTTCTCAGGTAGGCTTCTCTGATTACCCCCCTAGAATAGCATTCCTCCCTATCACAACACCGCCTCTCCATTCCTTCCCTGTCTCATTCTATTTTTCATTGTATCTATTGCCTCTGACATACTTTGTATTTTACTCATATCTTTCTTTATTCTTCTCTCTCCCGCCAACTGGAATGGTAAGCTCCACGAAGGCGGGGATTTTTGTTTCCTTTGCTCGGTGTTATACATCCAATGGCTGCAAAGGTGCATAGTAGGTGTTCAACAAATAATTGATGAGTCGAATGAAACACAGACAGCACAAAACATAAAAATTTAAAAACATATTTCTAACAAAAGACATCCTAAAAGTGAAAAGACATAGCACAAATATAGAGACAGTGTCTACAGCACACATAAAGGACATGTAAAAAAAATTATGAATCAGTAAAAAAAGACAAACTCAATAGGGAAAACGGTCAAAGAACATGAATAAACAATTCAAGAAGACAAAACCAATGGGGTCAATAAATATAAGAAAAGGTGCTCAACCTTATCAGGGCAACAAAAATTAAATGACATATTATTTATCCATCAAAAGAGTAAAAAGGAAAAGGTCTGATAATATCAAGTGTTATTCAAGATATAGAGATAGAATTTCACATATTCCTTCCTAGTTTGAGGGTTAAGATAATTCTACCAATTTCAAAATTAATGTGACCAAAAAAAATCAAGATGTGAATACGATCAGGAATTCTAATTCTAGATATAGATTCTAAAGAAAGACTAGCACATATGCGTAAGGAGATACATACAAGTGTGCTCTGCATCATTTTTTTGGTAAGTCTGGAAATAGGACAACCTACATGCTTATCCAAAGAAAATGCATTAATTGTGTTATATCATACAATGGACTACACAGTTGTAATAAATGAACCAGAGATACAGGTATTAATGTGGAATCTCAAAGTCATAATGTTGAGCAAACAAGCAAGTTATACAACTATTTATTTTATTTATATTAATATAAAGTTTCCAAACATGTAAAACAATACTAGGTATCATGTGGATATAAATACATGTGCCATTTACATAAAAACATACATGGAAAGAGATTAAAGACAGTGATCCCTGGGGAGGTAAGGAAGGAAATGTGATCAGGGAAGTGTAAAGAAGTCTTTAAATGTAATTAAAGAAAAAAGACATAACGAGTAGTAGTGGATACATGAGTATTTGTTAAGATAGTCTCTCTGGCTTTGTATATATTTATAATAATTCATAATACTTCGTGGTAATTTATATAAAAAAAGAAAGGTAACATGAGGCAGGTTACCTGAGTTCTACTTTTATTATTATTTTTCTTACTTCATTTTGGGCTCTAGAATTAGTTTTTTCATATGTAAAGAAAGAGCTCATACAAGTCCTGATTTCAAAACTTATTATTACAAAGCTATAGTAATCAAGAGAGTGTGGTACTGGCCTAACGGGATAGAACTCAGAGTCCAGAAATAAACCCTTACACTGATGGTTAGTAGATTCTCAATAAGGACGCTAAGACAATTCAATGGGGAAAGACGTCTTTACCACAAACAGTGCTGGAATAATTGGGTACCCACAAGCAGAAGAGTCAAGCTCAACTCTGACCTCTCACACCGCAAATGAAAACTGAATTCAGAATAGACCAAGGCCCTCAAGTGGGAGCTCAGACTGGAGCCTTTCCTTCAGCAATAAAATGTATGATTACACGAGAAGAAAAAAACTCATTCAATTGTCAATTCATTCCGCAAACATTTATTGTTTTTCTACTACGTGGCAGCCATTATGCTATGTGTCAGACATATAAAGATGTAGATTATAAAATTCTTGTCTTCAAGGACTTCCAAATCTAAGAGAAAAAAAGTTTAAAATAATGTAATAATTACTAGCATAAAGGTAAATATAGTATTATGGCTCTTATGGCTTCAACCAATAATACCTACAAATGGGCAACTTTTCCCAAATTCCAGACTCATACATAAAACTATTAAAATCTCCACCTTAATAGTAGGTTATACTTATTCCTTCTCCTTCCTTACCCTTAACATCTCAGTAACAGCAAGGCTACACATGTGACTGAGAAATAAGTCCATCTGAAACATAAGGATGACCCGGGTGTGTTTTGAAATTTTGTGATTTTGTAAAGTTAATATGGTGCCTATCCTATTAAGGGGGACACCACCCTATAATCAAATACAGTGAGAATTTAGAGCAAAACATTTACTAAATGGGATAAATAAAGATCATAACAGCTTTGTGTCAGTTTAGGTCAGGCTTGGTCAATAATAATAATAGTAGTAATTAAAAAAAAAAAAAAACTTTTAGGGCCGGCCAAGTGGCGCACTGGTTAAGAGTTGGCTTGGGACGCCAGCTCTGAGCAGCAGGGCTCTGGTTCGGATCCCACATGAGGGCCAGTGATGCTGCGCCCTCTACAGCTAAGATGGTGAACAACAGCTCGACCTGGAGCTGGGCTGCCATGAGTGCCGGTGACAGCATAGGCTGCAGTGGGGCTGGCCAGCAGCAGGCGTGAGCATTCGTGAGCTGCCCTGAGGGACCATCCAATGGCCTGCGACCTGGGAAAAGCACAATAATTAATACCAACATGGGTCAGTGAAGCTCCTCCTCCACAACTAGACTGAAGAACCAAAGAACAGCAACTTGTCTGTTCCGCTTCCCTGATTCTCCAACCCTGTTCCCCTACCCCAATTCCCCAATAAAATCTTTAAAAAACAAAAACAAACAAACAAAAAAAACCCAAAAAAAACTTTTATAAGAGGTTTTCGGATTTTAGAATCCAAACAGAGAAGGGATTATCACCCTATAGTCTCTCTTCTATTAAGATGTCTCAAATAAAGTGTAATTACTCTGTAATGACAAAGTTTGATTCCCTTTCTTTAATCTTGCCTCAGATCTTATACTTCACTCCACTCTAAGGCTATGGCCGTTAGTGTGTAGGCTCTCATCTTCATTCATCTGAGTTACTGACAAGGCTTCCTGCTTCCAATCTATTTTCTGCAAATCTATCAGAATGATTCTTCCAAAATACAAATCTGATTGTACCTATGTTTTTCAGTGATTTTCTATAGCTTTTAGGATGCAGTTCAAACTTTTCTCAAGATTTACAAAGTTGCCTTATACACGAACCTGGCCCCTGCTTACTTCTTTTGGTTCGTCTTTGACTATTTTGGGCATACTACTACTTGCAGTGATGCCCCTTCTTGGTTTTGCGCATGCTGCCCCCTCTGCTTGGCATTACATGTTGTACAAGACAGACATGGGCCCTGCCTTTAAGTTTACATTTCAGTTAGGGAGACAAAACAAAAAAAAATTAACTGACAAATGAAATAATTGTAGCAAAGTGGCAGAAAGGAAACAGGGCTAAGATAAAAAATAACAAAGTGAGCAAAAAGTTACTTTGGTTACTATGGTCAGAAATGGCCTTCCTCAGGAGGTAACATTTAATCAAGACCTAAAACAGGAGAAGGAACTAGACATGTAGGGGTGAATGGATTAGGAAATGGATGGAAAAGTTATGTTCTTTGGCCTGGGAGATGAGTATTGAGGCTTGATCAAAGTGAATGGGGGACAAAGTGGAATGAAATGAAATAGGGGGTAGATCTTGCAGGGTTTTGGGGACATGATTAAGAAACTAGATTTCACGTTTATATATTAAGAAGTTCTGGAAGGGTGTTAAGCTGCTGAAGAGTGAGTGACACGATGTAATTTGTATTTTAAGATCCCTCGTCCCGTTGTATGGAGAATGAATCGAGAGGGAAGAGGACATGGCGGCTTTACCAGGGGTCCACGTGAAAGATGACCGAGGGATGACCGAGGGATGACCGAGAGACGGAGAAACATGGGAAGATTTAATATATACTTTGGAGGTGAATGCAGTGTTTCCAAAATCATGTCAGACATGATGGTATACATAATTTGGGGTGTATGATCATTTTGTTAGAAAGAATATAACAAACGCGGGCTGGCTGAGTGACACGTTTGTTAAGAGCTGGCTTGGGACACCAACTCTGGGCAGCAGGGCCCTGGTTCAGATCCCACATGAGGGCCAGTGACACTGCGCCCTCTACAGCTAAGATGCTGAACAACAGCTCAACTTGGAGCTGGGCTATGGTGAGTCGCCAGCAACGGTGTAGGCTGCAGCGGGGCTGCAGCGGGCTGCCCTAAGCTACCATGTGTGGCCGGCAGCCAGCGTGAGTGGCTGGCAGCTGGTGTGAGCTCCCATAGGCCACCATGAACGGCTGTCCAGAAGCCAGTGACCGATCTGCCTCACCTGGGAAGAGCACAATGATAATACCAACATGGGCCAGTGAAGCGACGTCCTCCACAACTAGACTGAAGAATAAAAGGACAGTAACTTGTCTGTTCCCCTTCCCCCAATTCCCCAATAAAAATCTTAAAAAAAAGAAAAAGAAAAAAAAGAATATAACAAACACATCTGACTGGTGATTTACTGAATATTATTCCTTGGGACAAATTGATTAAAATAATAATAGCCTAGGTGGTATGGAGATATGGTAAAAATCACGAAGCTAGTTTAGAATACACTGTTAATGGATGTGATAGCAAGGTAATGAAACAGGAGGAATGAAAAATGTTTTTCTGTGTCCTAGTTTGAACAACTGAGTATAGAGTAATGAGATAAAGAAGAGTTGAGTTGGGGTTAGAAGGGTTCAAGTTCAACTGTGTATCGTTTGAGAAGTCGCTGAGATGTCCAAGTGGAGAATAATTCTGCGCAGCTCAGTGGAGAGTCTGGGATGAAGATAATCGTTATGGTACCTAAATCCATGGGAATGGATACAATTATTTAGGAAGACATCACAGAGAGAAAAAAGGGCTAAGACTATATCCTGGAAACTCCAAAATGCAGGTTGTATGAAAGAAAAGTTAGAAAAGGAGACCGAGAAGGATAAGTTTGTAAAGTAGCAGGAAAACATGGAGTGAAGGGGCCAAAAAGAAGAGTGGTTCAAGGAGGGAATGGCCCAGTGTGTCCACTCTGCTGGGAGTCGGTAAGAGGAGGAAGGGGACGTGTCTACCGGATTGATGTATGTTCTGTCTTGGTGACACTGACAAGAGTTTTTAGTGGAGGGCTGGGGACCATACTCCAGCAGGTTAGAGAGTACCTGGGATGTGGAGAAATAGCCAATAATGAAGTTGTACCTATAAGGCAGTCCACTCTGTGACAAACGATCATTAAAAATATATATATATTGTGAGGTTACGTGTTTTTTCTTTTCTTTCTGGCTTTCCTGAGTTTTCCTTTAAAATCTCCCCTTTCTCTTTCTTTCCTATAGATGTTTCGAACCTGTTGGTTAGAACCCGTGATTCCTACAAATCACAGATCACTAGTGTCAGTGAAGGAGATACCGTAATCTATTTTCCAACCTATTTATCTTAGCGACTACCACAGGAACTGCTAATCTGTTATAGAAATAGCCAATGGACAAATGTTTAACTGAAGTACTTAGTCCTTTCTCTTTTCTTTACTTATTTGGTTTTCTTTTGTATCTCAAATTATCATGATCAAAGATTTTAGAAATTACTTTTGTCGACAAAGCAGAGTGGGACGTGGAAGATAAATGCATCTGGTTTGATGCTAGTCTTTGAGTATTACTAGCCGGTGCATGAGTGTTAACGAAGTTCATCCTGCCATCTGCCCAATGTGAAATGGAAAGCTGAGGTACTTGCCAATAAGAACTTCAGACTGAATGAATTCAATTCGGTTTAGGTCAGCAACATTTGATCACCAAGTGTATCTAGTTCCCAGTGGCAGGCTGGGAATTTCAGAATTACCCAGGGAACTTAAAACACAAACAAACAAACCCAACAAAAACAACAACAAAAAACAGATCCCTAGGCCTTAGCTTTAGAGCTTCTGATCCAGCACACGTAGGGTGAGATCCAGGCATCTATGTTTCTAAAAAACTTCCCAGGATTTCACATGCAGCCAGACTGTAGAAGTTGGTACAAACGAGTCCCAAACGTATAGGTGATTTGTTGCTAAGGTAACAAGGTAGAGGTATACAGAAAAGATGAAATTTTATCACTTTGAGGACTTTTAGAGAACACCAAGTTGAACCTCCCTTTTTTTCAATCAGGAAGATGACAGTCCCGCCTAGTTCCCAGGCACACCCGCCTTGGCTAGATCTCTTGCCGTCTGACATTCCTATTATTGTATATGCTGTCCTCTCTTGTTCTTTGGTTAACCTATATAAATAGGTCAGTACTTTAAGCAAATATGTTTTAATTTGTCTATAAGCACTAATTACTTTTTCCAATTTATTGTACCCATAGGAGTGGACGAGGTTGGAACCAAGCGGATGCTTGCTGAAAGGAAATATACATTCTTTTCTTTTTTTTAACTTTTTATTGGAGAACAGCCATGGTCACATTGCTTTCATGCTACAATGGCATAGTTGACTCTTTTAAGGCGGGCACAGCTCACAGTGGCCCATGCGGGGATCGAACCAGCAACTTTGGTGTTAGCAGCACCAAGCTCTAACCAACTGAGCTAAACAGTCACTCCCGGAAATGTACATTCTTATCTACATGTCTCTCTACAGCTTCCGCAGGTCCCAGTAACCATAAAGGACAGATCACAGCTTTCAGATCATATCATTTCTCATAGACGGAATGGTTGACATGTGACATGTGAAAGCAGGACCATTTTATCAGGTAAAAGAATTACTAAAAGAGCCCCTTTTCCTGGAATCACTGGGTCAGGACAGTTTCTAGGTGATACGTATCTACGAAAAGTTGCTTCGGGGGTAGATGGAGGGTAAAAAGAAAACAGTAGACTTCCTGCATAGGGTGTGCGCTAATCTCACAGCTGTCACTCTGATGGTAATTCCTGCCTACTATTTATAAACTAAAACTAAAGATAAAAGCACAAGATGACAAAATGTTCTAAACATGTGGAAAATAAAATGATCTAAAGGTCTAAAATGTGTCCAATAGGTAAAATTTAAAAGTTCATCTTTTTAAAGTAGGATAAAATTGCATGTTTGTGCTTACACAAAAGGTTAAAATGAAATAAAAAGAAGGCATAAAGAATTACTGAATAAGTAAAGAATCAAGTGTTAAACTAAGCTAACATGCTATAAAAATAAAAATAATTTGAAAGACTAAAATGGAAGGAGTAATAGATAAAAAGTTAAAAGCAAAAAAACCCCAAAATACCACCCACACACAAAACAACCCACAATAAGTATGAGCTAAGAAAAGAGCAAAAATTAAATAAAAAACCAGACAAACTGAGTAAAATAAGATTAAAAAATTGTTTTTAAAAATAGAAGCTGCTCAAATGTATACCAACAACAGACAAATGGAGAGACGAAATGTGGTAGATACATATAATGGAATATTATTCAGCCATAAAAAGGAATGAAATTCTGATATACACAACATGAATGAACCTTGAGAACATTATGCTAAGTGAAATAAACCAAACACAAAAGGGTAAATATTATGATTCCACTTATATGAATTAGCTAGAATAGGCAAATTCATAAAGACAAAATCGATTAAAGGTTACCAAGGGCTGAGGGAAGGTAGGATATTGCTTAATGGGTATATATTTTTTTTGCCTGATGTCAAGGTTTTGGAAACAGGTAGTGGTAATGGCTATGCAACACTGTGAGTGTATTTTGCACTTAAAAATGGCAAATTTTATATTACACATATTTTACCACAGTAAAAAAGGAGGAACTCAAATCAGTAAGAAAAATCAGTACGCAACGAAACAATTAAAGCTATAAAATATTCTAAGTATTGCAAGAACGTCACCCCAAATATAATTTAAGGAAGCTCAGGACCACAACAAGGATAGGGTAGGGGAGGTATGTCCAAGAGGCAGCAGCATAAATAGATAACTTAATCTCAAGCAAGTAGGATGAGCGTATAATTCACCATCCTAACCAGGACACTTCTGAGAGGAAAAGGGAGACTATTAATAATTACACAGGGACAACAGGTGTAGACCAGAACTGTCCCAGGCAAACCGGGATGTGTGGTCACTCTATAATTAATGGCAATCAGGTTCGCAAGGTTGAAGTCATGCCTGCAGCTTGGGGTCTGGCCAAAGTACAATAGTTTGAAAGCATCTTCCTAAAGGACGCAAGTAGTCAAAAATGCAAGTCCTTTTTTCATATTTTTACATAGAAGCAACACACAAGTACATCGCCTTTACTGAAATTTACTAATTAGTTATTCATAAAACAATTAGCATATTACTATTTTATTTAGAGCGATTATAATATTCTAGGAATTTTAGAAAACTGAATTATACTTTGAATTGCACTGGTAGGCATACGAAGGCATTCCTAAGGTGAATCATTTTTTATAAATCTATATTTTTATATATTACTTTAGAGCTCTACGAATATGTCAGTATTCTTGTATATTTACATTTGAGTACAATTGAGCCTGAACATTTAAAAAAAGTCAAACTAGAATTATTTTTAAACTAAAATGTTAATGACCTACAAATAGGTTAACTTAAACAGTCCATACCTTACATGAGAAGCTCCGACTTGGGATGTTTCTTGCTAACTCTGATATCTTGGGTTTATTCTGCAGACACTTGGTTAGGTGACCTTTTTTCAATTTTATTCTACTGTAATAATGATCGGTGAAGTTACAGTGATTCAAATGCTGTTTCTGCATGCATTTCCCAAGGTGAGGAATACTATACTTCAAAGCTTGGAGAAATAACTTGCTCTTCTGCTGCATGATAGCAAAGTCCCTGGTTTATGCTCCCTTTGGGGCTGCCAGCACATGAATGATTTCATAGGTACGATTTATAGTAGCGGGTTCTCAGAGCATCTGAGATCCGCAGTTCTTATCCCTCCCGTTCAGGGCCATGCACCCCTCAGGTAGTGTGAGTAACTGCAGACAGCTGGGAACTCAGGTTAAAAAATCTGAAAACTTGTATAAGTCAAAGTTTCATTGAAATCATACTTCTTGGCAGATGTGACTTAAATGTCTCATTTGTACAGTCAGTCCTATCAGGTTCAAACCATGCAGCACTGACTCTGGTACACACGGGGGCAAACTAAAAAAGCAAACAAAACAGAAAACAAACAAACAAAACAAAATAAAAATTTGCAAATATACATAGACTTAATGGGGGCATCTCAGGAACTCTGAGGGCTTTAAAAGGCAAAATAGCTTTGCTCTTACATAAATGAGAATATATGTTTGGTATGGATATGGAGGATAAGCTAGAAAAGCCTAATTACCTAACAAAGGTGTGTGTGGGGGGATATGTTGAGTGTTTGCTTCGTGCCAGATGCTTTTATATGCTTTGTCTAATTTAAACTCCATAAGGACCTGATAGAGTAGTTAATACTCAGTTTAGAGATGAACAAACTGTGGTTCTGGGAAGTTTAAGCAACTGCCTCAGGTCACCTGGAGTAGTAGTAGAGCAAAAACTCCAAACTGGTTTGGCTCTAAATCTTGGACGATTGGACTTTAACATTAAAAAGGTATTTAGCTATTTAGCTAAGATAAAAAACCAAAAACCATTTCAGGATGCACAAACAAAACGTGAGGCCATCTCTGATTTCTGTTGGGAAGTTGGTTCTTATTAACCTATCAAGGTAATCAAAGCTAGTAAGTAGTTAAGTCAGAGAGACTTGGCTTCAGGTCTTCACTATCTGTGCCTCAGTTTCTTCATCTGCAAAACTGAGATGATACCATTTACCTTATGGAGATGTTATTGTAAGAATAAAAGTAGACAATTTATGTTACGATCTTAATACAGTGCTTGGCACGTAGTAACCACTCAATAAATGGTGACCACTATTATTATTAGGACAGGAAAAATCTAAACATGTTGCACAGTGGTGAATGTCATCATGGAAGTATGCCACAAAACGCCCCTCGGTATCAAAGGTACAATACTCAGATTCACTACGGTTCTGTTCCGCCACCACGCCAACGCCCCCGCCTCCCCTTAATCTGTGTCGCAGCAAAATATCGGGCGAGTGGGGGTAGGGGATCAGCAGCCGACACCAGCAAAATAAATAATGATGAATACAATAAATAACCTAAATCACTATAGCCATGCGGGCAGTTTCAATCCATCTCTCATCCGCTGGGAGAAGACAGCAGGCAAGGCTAGGGGTGGGGGTGGGGGTGGGGTCGACGAACAGGTGTCCCCGGGAGAAACCATTCATTTTCCCGGTGCAACTCTCCACCCCTGAGATGAGGCGATCTGAGTGCGGAAGGGAGCGGTATACCATGTGCCACGCAGTGCAGGGACAATCGGTCAAAAAGCGAGGACCAAGGTTCTAAGGGATGGCTGGGTGCGGGGAGGACGGGGAGACGGGAAGAGACCCCCAGCATATGGCACCCATACGTACGCAAATTGAAAGACTGGCTCTGGGCACCAAAACCAGTGAAGGCAGTCCGAAGAACCCGAAGCTCTTAAGAAGGAGCGGAGATCTGACCTCAGTCCTGTTCAGCCGAAGTCTGCGTTCTGCAGCTCTCAGAACCAAAACCTACCCGGAGCCGCCGGGAGCTGGTTTGCAGCACGCCGGTCTACGTAACCCCAATCTGGCACGAGCACTAAGCACATTTCGCCATCTTTATTGTGGTCAAGAATGGATATATATCTATTTTCCCCCCCTCCTGTGTTTTTCAATCCCCAAAAACATAAGCCTTGTGATTCTTGGCTAGTATTCTGAGCTTTAGATGAGGCAGGGGAGAAGAGAACAAATAGGGGCAGCGTCTGCCACAGCTTCCTCACCCTCTGGTCCGCCCTCACTCAAGGTGGCCACCCGCAAAATGGTGCAATGACGTAAGCAGCGCTGTCCTGGTTGCCAAGGAGACGAGAAAACCGGAAATGCGGTTTTGGGGGAGGGCTAAAGCCGTGGGAGGGAGGCCCGGCTTGACAGGTCCTGACAGGGAAGAAGTAGACAGGTCCTGGCAGGGGAGACCTGTGGTGGCGCCAGCTCGTGTTTAAGTGGCTCCAGCGGGATGGAGTCCCGAGCCACTGAGGCCGGGGCCAGCGAGGCTGAGCGCGCGTCAGGCGAGGGCCCGGCAAGCGGCGGCCGGGCTCCAGGGCCAGCCGACTCGGCGCCCTTAGGAGCCGCCCGGTGGAAGCTCCTGCGGCAGGTAAGGAAGAGCCCACTCATCTCACCTCTGCCTCTGACCACTCCCCTCGCATGTGTGGGGCATGCGACCTGCAGCTCTGGGAGTTCCCTCACAGTTTTGCCGGGAGCCACCTGAAAAGGATTTCACCTAAGCGTCCCATCAAAAGGGAGGAAGCGGGTGGGGTTGGGCGGGGAAGGGGCAGCCGACGCTGAGTTCCTGGGAAACTCAGATCCAAGAAATCCCTTTCTAGACATTTGTCTGCATCTGGGGGACTTTTCTCCTTGCTCGCCAATCGGATTGGTGGGACCGTCGCTCCCATCCGCATACTGCTTTTCATTCCCGCTTCTGTTTCACTTCCTTTCCCATGTTTCTTCTTGCTTCTTAACTACCCCCTCCGCCCCGCCCCACCCCCTCGGAGCCTGATTTCTGCCCTAAGTCTGGCCCCTTTTTTGGAGATCAGCGTGGTTGACTGTGTTGGGATTGTGACGTTGCACGCGTTGCCTTGGTTTCTAACGTACCCGGGAGAGTGAAGGGAGTAAGTAGCAAGAGCTGCCTCTCTCTCTCCTTCGCTGAGATGTAAAAGTTACCTGCTTATCTTGGAGCTTGAAGTGATCAGCGAGATTCTCGCTGTCCAAGGTGGACTAGTTTGTTTCACGGCGGTTATCTTCTCGGACTTCAAAGTTGCTGCTGTTGGCGCATAACTTCAGCCATGGGCAGGTTTGACAGATTTCTGATTTGCCATCACCGACCGTCTTCCCAAACTGCTTGAAGTGAAATCTGTTTATTGGTTTACACATCAGCGTTATGCCTCTCTCTGCCTGAGGCTTCCTGCTGAAAACTTTACTCGAGAGGACACTTTCCGTTTCTGACGGCTGTATTTCGAGAAGAGTTTCCCAGCTATTGCCACTTTACTTGAGATTGCGCCTTTAGTTATTTTGGGGGTTACTTTGTTTGCAGTTGTCTCGAAACATCTTTTCATACCGTGGCCTTCTAATGCTGCCATGACATAACTCAAAAGATCATTTCTTTGCCGATGCATTTAATAATAAAATGAATGTTCTCATAGATCATTGTCATAGGAACCTTCTACAGTGAAGTAAACATCAGTTAAAGTCGTATTGTCAAAGTAGTAAATTAGGACCTTAAATTAATCAAATCTTATTGTGATGACTTCAGTAATTCTCAGTAAAGTGGAAACTAGTTGATCAGCACTTACACTTACGTTCATCCTGAATTGCTGTCTCTATTCAAGGGCAAGTTTCACCTATGGCTGCCCTTTGACCGTCCCACATTTAATGTTTTGGTGCACATGTGCCCTCTGCTTAGAGTCTTTTTATCTTCTCTGTTTGATGAATGGCTGTTTATCCTTCAGACCTCCATGTCAATCTCCTTTTTTGTGAAGCCTCTCCTAGCTCCTTTGGGTTGAGTTAGACCCTCAACTCACTCTCTCAGAGAACCCCATATCATATTATGATCATTTGATCAGAGTCTATCTTTCTCACTAGAATGGGAGTTTTCCCTGGGAAAAGATATTTTATGAATCTATATACTCTGCGCCTAGCACAGTTGGTTTTTTTGTAAATATTGTTAAGTGTGTGGAAAGCCTGAGAGTAAGGACAGTTTTTAAGTGGCCCATATTTTGAGTGAGCTTTTTCTTCTTCCGTATTTAAGCTTCTTTTACAGTGAACATGATTATTTTCAAAACATTTTTCATTTATCCCAAGATGCATAGTTTTAATTCTAACATCTTTGAAATTGGGATATGTCTTTCAGTTGATGGCACACTGGTCAATTGGCAGTCTATTCTATATAACGTCAGACAGAAGAAAAAAATGTTGAATCTTATCATTAATGATGTCTTAGATTTGATGAAATAAAGTCACGGGAAGGGAAGACTATTTTTTTCATTTTGAGGAAAAACACTGAAAACCTTTGACTACCAGAAAAACAATTCCATATGACTGAAAATTATTCCCAGAACAATATTGCTGTACAATAGAAGACCTCTTACTTGGGTTGGTTAATTGAGAAAGCTGGTTAAAGACGTGAATCATAAAAATGATCCATATTCTAAAGTGAAGCTATATTCTGAGTGCCAAATCTTTCTAGATATTTATAATTACTTCTCTAGATTTTTACGGTTGGCTGCCTACACCTATATTAATAGTAAATTTTTTTTATTAGTTTCAGTTATACAAAACAATCTAATAGTTATACATTTCACTCCTCACAAAGTGATAACCCCCCTGCCCCAATCTGTTGCCCCTCTGACCTTGTATATACCTATTACAATTTCATTGATTTTTTTCCCCTGTACTATACTCCATATCCCGTGACTATATATATATTAAATTATAGTTGACATACAATATTATTCAACTTCAGCTTCAATTGTAAATTTTTTTAGCAACTTACCTTTATCTTTCCAAGGCTTAATTTTTATGGAAGCAGCGTAAAAATAAAATGAAATAATGATTATTACTACTAATAATTACTATTTCATTATTTTTTATAATATTTCATTAACAACAATAACAAGAATAATTGGTATAAAAAAGCTTGTGAAGGAGCACAGTTAACTTGGCAAGCACACAACAGGGAAAAGCAAGAAGAGGGCATTGGCCACTACCTTTCAGTTCACATGGCCTTGTCTGAATATTTAATAGAGGGAATGGAGAGTGTCTGTTAATCCAGAGTTAGTTAAGAGAGCTGCTGCTGTATTTTGTGCTCTGTTTAAGCCTTCTGATTTTGTTGTAGAAAATGGCAGACACCAAGAGACCGTGTCTTAGAAATGGTTGTGTGGTGTACTTGCAGATCTTGCACTGAGGACTTTGGTTTGGATCCTACACAAGCCAGGAGCTGAGGGACTTGGTTTTTATTGGCATCTCTTGGCTTCCTGCAACAGGGCTGAGCAGGGTCTTTACAGCTCTTTCATTCCTGCCCCTCTGCCCTTTTTTGCATAGAGAATTATTTATCGACAAATTTCATACATCATCGCATTTAAGGAGTTTTTCACATTATTGAGGTTAAACTGACATTTCAAGTGATTATAGAATTTTATACTGCTAGTCATAGATGACATAGATTTTTGCAAGCTTTGTAGAGCATACTTTAACCTTAAGGATTGGCATGTAATGCTCACCCAACCCCTGTTCAAGCCATGTTGATATATTGGGTTGTTGGAAAAGTTGTGATGTATTTTGTCTATGTTTTTCAAAGGTCATTTATTTATATAAAGAACAAAGATCAATCAGTGATATATTGCCCATTTTGTTCAATAACCTTTTGCCATCTTTCAGTGAGCTTCATATTCCTCGTTCATAGAAGGACCTGTCTTTATTTGCAAAAA
>NW_017731468.1:15593-16521 GCF_001890085.2 Hipposideros armiger | reverse complement strand
CCACTCGGCTGGCCCAACTTTTTACTTTCTAAGCCTCAGTTTCTTCCTCATTTATTAAATGGGAGCAATAACACACTTTGGAGGGTTGTTTTGAGGAATTATTATTTTTTTAAATTTTATTGGGGAATAGTGTGTTTCTCCAGCACCCATCAGCTTCAAGTCAAGTCGTTTCAATCTAGTGGAGGAGGGCACAGCTTACTGGCACATGTGGGAATAGAACTGGCAACTTGTTCTTCAGATCACACCCTCTAATCAACTGAGCCACCCGGCAGCCCCTTGAGGAATTAATTATTGTCAAATTCTTAGCTCAGAATTTGTCACATCACACTCAACAATAAATAATAGCTATTATTGTCATTATTATAACGCTTCCTGGTTATATTGCATCCTCAATGGGATTTTTCTGTTTTAGCTTGGATGGTGGGCCCTTTTTCTTGACAGAAATATTAGCCTCTTTTCCTTCTCCTGGTTGAAGAAATAGAGAATGTTAGATGCTTTCTCTTCTGACTGTGTTTGACTCTGCTTTATCTGTCTTCTATCTTAAGACCTAGATAGAGCTAATTCCTCTTACTTCTCTGTAAGACCTCTAAAGAAATTCCTAACCTTGGGGTTCATTTTTGCTTATCGGCTTCTGTTTTGTGCTCACCTGCTTCGTTCTTCTGGGGTTCTCTGATTCTCAGAGGGGGATTAGTATTCCTTTTTGGCCCCAGGATTAAGCACCCTTTGGTTTCAGACCACCTTGATTGAATGTGTAAGTCCTCTTCCCCATAGAGTGATTTCTGCAGGAATTGGCCATTTTGTGGGGAGATCCCAAATATCAGTATCTACAGGTCTTTTCTCTTGGGGTCCAATATCCTCCAAAGGAATCCATCATTCTCCTACCTGGCACATATAAGAGACGTAACCTTTTCTTATCCTTCATTAAAAA
>NW_017731468.1:10805-11735 GCF_001890085.2 Hipposideros armiger | reverse complement strand
ACACACACACACTGTCTCACACACTCACACTCACATGCACACATACACAGACAGGCTCAGAATAAGATAACTGCCTCTGTCTAGGTTGTAAGCTTTGAAATTCAAATTTTACCCCCTAACTCTACAAGCTGTTAGAAAGAAGTACTGCCTATCTTCTCAGCTCTTTCTTTTGGAATTGACAAATGTCCCTCAATAAAAGTGGTGCAAAAACCTCTCTGGATTTACTTCCTTTTAAAGATACTAGACTGGTAAACCTTCACTCTCTGATGCCTTCAAGTCATGTTTTAAAATATTTCGTCCATCTTTTCTAGTTGTCTTCACTAAGAAGTTGCTCTGAACCATCTAATCAGCCACATAAACTTTGAACTCTTGACTCACGTTTACGTAATATGACGGTGATATTTGGTTTTATTTCAAAGGTTCTGAAGCAAAAACACCTGGACAATTGTCTACGGCATGTATCTGTAAGAAGATTTGAATCATTTAATCTGTTTTCAGTAGCAGAAGCTGAAAAAAGGGAAGCTGAAGAGGAAGCTGGTGCATGGGTCCAATATACAAGTGTCTTCTACCCTGAATACAGTATTTCCTTAAGGTAAACACCACTTTAGTTAAGGTTTTTTTTTTTTTAAACGATTTTTCTCTTAAGAAGTAAAAGAATGAGAATCTCATTGTTCATTGTATTCAGTTTTCAGGCAACCTTTATCAGAACTCAGGTTTTGCAACTTTGTGTTAGGAAATCCTGCTGCTTTAACTGGGTCTTGCTGTATTCTCACAACTAAAGAAAAAAAAATCCTCAGGAATTTAGTGGCATCTGAGGATAAAGGGTGTTTGCAACTCAAAGAGTTCATTTAACCATTCTCTCATAGCATTTGATTATGACAAAAAGTGAAGTTCTTTTTGAAGCAAGGAAGGCTGAAAGTGAAAACAAAA
>NW_017731468.1:6278-7270 GCF_001890085.2 Hipposideros armiger | reverse complement strand
TAATTTCCTGACATCTTCAAGGCCCTGGTAAGCATTAGCTGGAGGGAATGTGAAATCTGCTGTCCTTGAGAACTTTCAAAGATGCGGCATGGTTCTCCCCCTGGGGGGTGGAGATGACCCAGAAGCAGCAGGAAGCCAGGCTAGAATATAAATTAAAGGCTCCTCTCCAACAGGTTCGTTGTGATATATCCATTTTTGAAAGAATAAATACAGGTATGACCATATAAATGTGATATTGAATCCTAATTTATAGAGAGAAAACAGATGCCCGAGCTAAAAATTTGCCCAAATAGCTTAAACATACACAATTCTAGAGCTGAGCATGGTCTTAGAGTAAATTTTAAAAAATCATAACAACATTAATAATGGCTAACTATTGAGTGCCTACTATGTGGTGAGCACTGTTATGAGTGGTTTACATGCATTAGCTTATTTAATCTATATAACACCTTATGAGGTAAGTACTGTAATTATCCTCATTTTACAGATGAAAAAAGTGAAGCCCAGAGAGGTTAAATAAATTGATTGAGGTCACCCAGCTAATAATTGTTTCAAACCCAAGTGGTCTGGTTCCACAGCCTAGACTTTTAAATACTTTTATTTTGAAATAATTACAGACTCTCAGGAAGTTACAAAAATAGGACAAGGAATTCCATGTACCCTTCATCCAGCTCTCTCCATTGGTAACATCTTATGTAATGAATAGTCAAAGCCTGCACTTTTATCTTCTGAACATTCTGCCTCTTGGGAGGCAATCAGTATCCATTTATTCATTTTACAGATGAAGGGATGGAGGCCTAGAAAAACAAATTTCGTCATTCATTATACTGAGCATTCCATTTCTTCCTCCATAATCCTGTTACCGTATAGGAAATTGCTGAAATTACTGAAATTGCTTAGGTGTAGGGTAGGATTTCTGCCAAGAATAGTTCATTCCATTCCATTGCTAATTTGTTCATGTTGATTTCTTGCAGTTACGACTTTTCCTTGTT
>NW_017731468.1:0-2288 GCF_001890085.2 Hipposideros armiger | reverse complement strand
TAATTCCTGACATTTTTCATCACTCTAAAAAGAAACCCCATACTCATTAGTAGTAACACCCCATGTTCCTCCTCCCTTCAGTCCCGGCAACCACTAATCTACATTCTGTCTGTATAGATTTGCCTACTATTCAGGACATCTCTTATAAACAGAATCATATAATATGTGGCCTTTTATGTCTGGCCTCTTTCACTTAGCATACCGTTTTTGATTCATCCATGTTATAGCATGTGTCAGTACTTTATTCCTTTATTATGGCCAAATAATATTCCACTGTATGGGTAATACCACCTTTATCTATTTTTTCTTTTGTTGTTTGTACAGTGGGTGTCATAGTTTGCCCTGCCTTAGTTAAACCTCTAGATACCTTTAGGTTTCAATAATGTTCTCTAGTAGCTTTTTTCCCTCTTCAAATAATCTGCCTTAGTGAACTTGCTCCTTAGTCCTTACTCCACGGGCCATTCTTGGGAAAAAAACTCAAAAGTCCTCAATTCTAGGATAGATTTAGGTGCTTGTGAACACAGTTGGTTGGCTTTGGGAAAAAGGAACGGGCCACTGGTAATTTTTTTCCCAGCTTTATTAAGATATAATTAACATAAAACATTGTGTTAGTTTAAGGGGTACTATGTTTTGATTTGATACACTTATATATTGCAACATTATTATCACCATAGTATTAGCTAACACCTCTATGATGTCACATAATTACCATTTGTTTTTTGTGTTGAGAACATTTAAATTAAAGGCTTGGGAAACAAGTAAAATCTTTGGGAAACAGTTAAATCTTTGGCATTTAGAAGAAAGTTGGAGTGAACTTTTTATATACCCTAGATGCATTGGCAAAAAGTTGTCATTGTTTTATAACATTACTTATCAGTATAATGCTAAGACTGAAGTTTAATAAGGTCTCTTCCTTGTAGGTATCACTCATTGTCTAGGCAGGACTTCGGTAAACAATTGAAAGATTAAGGGTAGACAAGATCTTATAGAGTTGATAGTGGAATATGGTGAACAAAGACTAGTCCTTGAGTTTTAGGCAAATGAAAGTGAACTTGAAATAAAGTGAAATAAAATAAAATAAAATAAAANCATTTCTTTAGCTACCTTCAGTATTATTTGAATTGTGAACATTCTAAAGTTTTGTGTTTTTTTAATTAAATTTTATTGGGGTGACAATTGTTAGCAAAGTTACATAGATTTCATGTGTACAATTCTGTAATACATCATCTATATATCACACTGTGTGTTCTCCACTCAGAGTCAGCTCTCCTCCTATCACCATATATTTGATCCCCTTTACCTGCATCTGTTGCCCCCCTCCCTCCTTACCCTCTGGTAACCACTAAACTATTGTCTGTGTCTATGAGTTTTGTTTCTTCACTTGTTTTTCTTGTTCTGTTTTTGTTTTCAGGTTGTTTTTTTTTTTTAAGATTTCATTGGGAAATTGAGGAAGAGGAACAGTGTTAGGAATTTGGGAAGGGGAACAGCCAAGTTGTTGTCCTTCAGTCTTAGTTGTGGAGGGTGCAGCTAGCTTGGCTCCAAGTCCAGTCGCCAATTGGCTGCCTGGAGACAGCTCGTGGCCCCTCAGCTCAAGGTGCCATGTTCAGTCTTAATTGTAGGTGCACGTAGCCCACCATCCCAAGTGGGAGTGAAACTGGCAACCTTGTTGTTTGGAGCATGTGCTCTCACCAGCTGAGTCATCCTGCCACCTGTTAGCAGCTCAGCGGCAGCTCAGCTTGGGTGCAGCTTACTGGCCCATGTGGGAATTAAACTGGAGACCCTGTTGCTCAGATCTCGCACTCGTAACCAATGGAGCCACTCGGCTGGCCCCTTCCTCTATATTTTTTAAGTTTGTTAAATCAACACTATGGAGTGATTGAAAAAAAGTGATGAATAGTTTTAAATAAATTCAAATCAGCAAGTATTTAATAGCACCTTTGATGTAGGTACATGGAAAAAAATATAAGATATACTATCCTCAAGGAGCTTAAATACGTGAAAAGTTATGCAATAAAAAATAATTAGATAAAAAGGAAAGTTAACCATTCATTCTAAGAACTCCAACCAGGCAGTATGTAACTAATTCCTAAATCAGTGGACTACTTCACACATATTAGGAATTTAGAGGTAGGAAGGATTTTTGGAAAGCTTTGAGGAGCAGGATTCTGAACTGGATCTGGAAGTATTTGAAAGTTCTGAGAGAAAGGAAGACATTATTCCTAATAGGGCAAAGGTACTAGAAAATAGATGAGGATGAGAAGGTGCAAGGCAGAATCCTCAGAGACCAC
>NW_017732529.1:387436-388628 GCF_001890085.2 Hipposideros armiger | reverse complement strand
GTTAGAGCCCCCAGTCTAAAGGCTCAGAGACTATCCATCTAGATCTATAGCAATCTCTTCTAAAGGATTCTGCTTTGTAAAGTGCCGTGCTTGGCCAGCCTGGATAATGTGCCCACCCCATGACAGGGAATCTTAACCACCAAACACACCAGGGTCCAGAGGAACAATTCTTAAAGGAAAAGATGGTAGGCAAACAGGAATAGTGCTTACAACCATTTCCTATTACTAACTCCATGTTCTCGGGGTCCTAGGCTGAAGAAGTTCTTCAGGCGTACTTGAAGTCCACGGAGTCTGTGACTGATGCAATTCTACAGACAGACCAGACACTCACAGAAAAGGAAAAGGAGATTGAAGGTGGGAAACAAGTGAAGAGACTAGATAGCCTCTGAAAAGTTTAAATAGTTTGGCTGGGTGAACCTGGGATCTTAAACTAGAGGAAGATGAGCAAAGTTGCCTCTTACTAGCTGAAGTCAGTTCTGAGTAGAGCATATGCAGTCAGCAGCAATAATGGCAGGTAAGTGTACAAAGAAGAAAGAAGCAATGTGGTCACCCCCATAAATTTTTCTTCTTTTCTTCCTGACAGTGCAACGCGTGAAAGCTGAATCTGCAGAGGCTGCAGCAAAAATGTTGGAGCAAATGCAAATAAAGAATCAACAAATGATGGAACAGAAAGAAAAGAGTTATCAGGAACATGTGAAACAATTGACTGAGAAGATGGAGTCAGACAGGACCCAGTTAATGGCAGAACAACAGAGGACTGTTGCTCTTAAACTTGAGGTATTTAGTTGCATCACCTGGATGTGTTTCTCTCTCTCTTTTCTCTCCACTCTCCCCGATCTCATATGTGGCAATAACACAAAGCCCAGAAGGACCTTGCTTCTCCACTTGCCTTTTCAATCCGTCTGCCTGCCTGACTTGGCCCCTGCTCATGCCTGGCTATTAAAACGTTTTATATGCATTTGTATCACATCCAGTCCTTTAATCAGTATATCCTTCAATCAATGGTAGCTGTTATTTGCTAGGCATTATAAAAAATATGCCTTATCTGTATCTCTTGCTTAATATTACATGAAGCAAGAACTGGCATGTCCCTATTAATTAGGAGAAGAAACAGAGGTTCAAAAAAGATTAAATAAATTTTATAGCTTGATAAGTTATCTGAACTGTCTTTATCACTAGAGAAATCCACAGT
>NW_017732529.1:377050-383324 GCF_001890085.2 Hipposideros armiger | reverse complement strand
GAGAACCAGGTTATGTGACATCGTGGAAAAGCAAACAAATACCCTCTTTGTTACCACCATGACTATCATAACCCAGGAGAGCTACATGACCCGATTTCTTCAACAAGTCAGGGACATGAGAAAAAGGCAGGAGAGGGGTGTTTTGGAGGACTGCTCTAGGATGACAGAGGCTTCAGAGCCACAACCACCAAAACAATGTGTTGACCTTGTTTAGGAACTTGATCCAATCAATCAAAATGTAAGAAGATATTTTAAAAGACAGTCAGAAATATGAATGTGTATTGGTTATTAGATGATACCAAGGAATTATTGTTAATTAGGTGTGATAATGACATTGATGTTATGTAAGGAAATGTCAATATTTTTAGAGATATATACCAAGTATATAGGGATGAAATGACTTAAGGTCTAGGATTTCCTTTAAAATTACTCAGCAATAAAAAAAGAAAAAGGAAAAGGGGAAAGATGAAGCAAATGAGGCAAAATCTTGATAATTATTATCAGAGTAATGTGTATATGAGTGTTTCATATTATGTTGAATCATATGAAATTGTCATTTTCATTTTTGTAGTTCAAAAATGGGTGAATATTGGCAGTTTCATATTGTTCAACCTAACAGTAATCTCTCAACTTTTATGTAAGTTTGAAATTTTCATAAAAACATCACCAACTTCTCTCCCTACATGTAAATGCTATGATTTCTACCTCATAAACGTCTTGAATTCTATCTCTTCTCTTTGTTACCACCATCACTCACCTTAGGTCAAGCCCTCCTCCATGCAGAGAAGTTGGGTGAAACCAAGGAAGCGGGTGCAATCACCAGGGTGACCAGATAAAGTAATGGCACTAAATTAAGGCTGTTTGCGTGTGGAATTATTCTCTGCAGAGCTCTTTTACAGTGTATACATGCACAGGGACTATCCTGAGAAAATCTCATTCTGTAAGTCTAGAGCATATTTTGAATAATCTTGCCAGGTGATTCTAATGTACATCCAAGTAACAACCACTGACAATGCTTTACTCAAATTTGCAGATTATCTGGGATAGAATTCAACCCTTTCCACCCTTAACAACCATATCAGAAAGGTCCCTACAATTCGTCACAGCCTTTGCAGTTAAAATGGTCACACAGGGAAATAAGTGTTCGTCCTGCTACTGGGCAAATGAATAAAGCAGACTGATCAGTGTTATAAAGAGTAGTAGTGGTAAGTTTAAAGTAAGAACCAACCAGACTACTTACTGTAAACCTGTTTTCCCTAGAAAACCCTTCCCATCCACACTATCATTAATATCATTGAAAACTTACTATAAAGGTTACCTCTGAGGAAGGGGATAGAATGAGGGGTAGGCTGTACTTTATTTGGATCATTTGTCTTTTTTTTTAAACATTTTTATTGCTTCTGTAATTTTAAATAATATTTTTAAAGTTGAGGAAAAAATTACTGCTGTACAGCAAGAAAAGAACCAAGATGAATCCAGGATGAATATCACTATCTGTTCCCTATTTTAGCACCTAGATCTTAAAGGCATAGAAACTGAGAGATAAAATTTATATTATCCTCTAGTGCCAGAAAACCAAAGAACGACTTAGTAAATGAGAGAGAGACAGAAAGAGAGAGAGATGAATAGGTGGAGGGATGGATGGATGACAGAAAGGGGAGAGGGAGGGAGGAACGGAGGGGAGAAAGAAAGAAGGAAGGAAGGAGTAATGGAGCACCAACTCCTACTACCTAATATAGCGCCGCCCTTTGTTGGACTAGTCTTCATTTAAGGTTTAGTCATTCAGATTGCAATTTGTAGCCCATTGGTTTTCTACCCTTCTCCTATTCATAATCTGTTGTCTACTTATCTTCAAAATAGCCTTCATAAATAGGCCTTCTCAGGGAAACTGTTCTGTATGTTCTAACGGTGGATACATGTAACACATTTGTCAAAACCCACAGAACATACAACACCAAGAGTGAAATCTAATGTAAACTGTGGACATCTGATAATGATGTGTCAGTGTTGGTTCATCAGTTGTAACAAATGTACCACTCTGATGGGGGATGTTGCTGGTGGAGGAGGCTGTGTGTATGTGGGAGCAGGGGGTATATGGATATGGGAACTCGGTACTTTGTACTCCATTTTGCTATAAACCTAAAACTGCTCCAAAAAAATAGCCTATTTTTTTAAAAAGACTTCTAAAATTTACATGCCCACCAGAGAAGCACAAAAACATTTATTTTGTAGCAACTAAGACGAAAACTTTTCCTTCTCATTCAGTCTGTCCTTCCCTAAAGAAATCATAGCCCTCTTTTTTGATATGAAAATATTATCATATATTTAGTCTATACCTAACATCACTTTGCTCCCTGTGGTAAAAAGTGGGTATAAAGTTACTTGTCCTACTTGTACCTAAGAGAGTCTTTTCCACTTTCTGAATGGGCACTAGTTTTTGAGTATATGGTAGGTATCAAGAACTGTGTTTTTCCACTATGGATTTAACTCATTTAATCATCATAGCCATTATAGGGGGTAGGCATTCATTTTCCTTTTTAACATATGAAGAAACTGAGTTTCAGGGAAGTCAAGTAACCTGCCTACTGTCACACAGTTATTTTTTGATGTTTAATTTTGAGCTAAGATTTATCTGGCTTGAAAGCTCTTGGCATTAAACAACAGTGGAAATTTTAATGAGAATGTAGGCACATGTTACATGGCACAGAGCTGGGCTGACCTGGGAGGGTCTGTGTCCAGATCTAGCTTTACATCTCTTCTGGGTCTAAGTGCCCAGCAGAAACTCCATTCTCTCAGCCTCAAATCCAGATGTCCATGAGTTGTCCTGATTTGTTTAACCTGGCTCTGTCACATGGAGATGGAAAAGCAAATATCTGACAAATAATTGTTTGCTGGGTTATCTTCAGAGAAGACTTTGATCAAAGGGGCCTTGCTAGTTCCTCCCTGTCTATCACACTTACCTCATATTAAACTAAAGTTATGATATCTCCTTTTCTGCAGCAGGTCCTATATCTAGATTCTTTTAGGGAATTAGGGGGAAAGTCAAAGTTTTTTCCTGAGTCTTTTCTTAAAAATAACCAGACTCAATATCCCAAAGGCATATTTTGGGGTGGCAAACTCTGCTTCCCCTCAACTCCATTTCCTGGTATTCCAGCTGTGTATTTATGTCTAATATCAGCTCTCGGGTTTAGAGAATCCCTTCTTTCCAATAAGGTTGTTTNGGAGAAAATGTAATAATGAAACTCGATTCTTAACAGAAGCTCTCCTTTTGCTAACAACGCCCTCGCCAAAGGCTTAACTCGCGCTGTTCCTTTTTCTCTTAGCCGATTTTCCTTCCTCACTTTTAAAGTGTTACTTATGTTCGTCCTTCAGTCTCACATCTCCCCTTCATTCTCAGTTCTTGGAGCAAACTCATTTTACTGTTTCAGGAATGTTCCTGGAAGTTCCTATCTGCGTATTCCTTCTCACCCCTATCATGGGTGATGAATATACCTTTTGCATCATCTCTCAGCCTTGCCCTCTCTCCCGCAGCTTGCAACACTATTCTAACTACAACCCTCCCCTTGCCTAAGCCCTGTTGCCGCATAGTTTGCCTTTTCCTCCAAATCGATCTTCGTCCTACAACCTTCTCCAACCCAATCAGTGACACACATCCAATTAGTCCGGTGTCGACATTGTATACCCAATCCCCAGCTCTATTCAAGTCCCCGCCCCATCCCCAATTTCATCCAGTCCGCGATCCCAACGTCCCTCAGCCAATCCGCGCTCTGAATCCAGACCGGCGTCAGTCCCCGCCCAGTATCCGCCCCCAAGTCCGGTTCTAGCCCTACCAGGCCGGCGAGCTCCGGACTCTAAGCCGGGTAAGCAGGGTTGTCGGGCGATAGAGGTAAGTGGGCTGTGAGGCAGGGCCCTCCATTGCGGAGTGAAGCTTGTGGTCCCGGCCTGCGGAGTCGTGCGGGGCGAGGCTGGCAAGGATGGAGGTCTGCTGGGAGGCGCTTGCGGGAGCTGCGCTCCTGGAGGGGCTGGGAGGAAGAGCCGGGGCTGGATTCACTGCAGGACTGGACTCGCCCGCCTGAGCTGAAGGCGCTCGCGCGGTGCTGGGCCGGGATCCCGACCCTGGCGGACTGCGGGGCTGGCTGCAGGGCTGGCTGCAGAGGGTCCGCGCTGGAATTAACAGTTTCCTCTGGAAAGGGAATGACTCCAAGGTGACTAGATTCGAGGGTGGTTGGTACCCCTAGACCCTGGTCATCGATTGCCCCTTTTGCTCTTGATTTTGCAATTTGGGTATTTTGAAAACAGTGTGGGAAGAGTAACACCGACTCCAGTTCATCCATAACTGGACTTTTAATAAAAAATAAAGGAAAGGCTGTTAACCTACCGTATGAATGAATCTTAGTGAATCTAAAGTTTTTAGTCAAAAGAGAAAAGCAGTCCACAATCTGTTGCTTTTGGAGTCTGAGCAGCTCTCGGAGTGTGAGCCCCGCACCCAGGACAGCAATCATTCCTCCAGCTCCCNAAGAGAGAGGCCTCTGAAAGCTGAAGAGCTCCACCATGAACGTGAACCAGGAATTCCAGAGGCAAAGTCAAACTGAGAAAGGAAACATAAAACCTTCCTGAGAAAAGCGATTTCTACCAGGTTCTAACACAGCGATACTTGTGTAGCAACATGTTCCAACACTATTGGCCAGAAGCCACACATCTTGCACAGGGGGCACAATGCTTGCCAACGTTTTCACAAAGACAACTTTTATCATTATGTCTTACATAAGAACCCCATGTTTTAGATGAATTTTTTCCTACCAATCTGATTTATCAAGTCAAAATGCATTTTCTCTTTTTAAAAATAGTTCAGAGACTGTGAAGAATTTTGCACTGACTCAAGTAACCAATGTTAATATTATTGTAAATTGCTACAAATCCAATCAAATGTGTGTGTGTGTGTGTGTGTGTGGATAGGCAGATAGATAGATAGATAGATAGATAGATAGATGATAGATAGATAGATAAATGGATACATGGTTACCTTGGGAAGCCTTTCTATGGATAAATGCACAATTTCTATTATTTTTTGAAATATTTAATGTTTGTATAGCTATTATAATCTGGTTACAAAGCATTAGTTTACTGTAATAATACATACACATACAAAATCTTGCGTTTAAAATAGCTACAACAACTTTTGATAAATATAATTGTGTGTATTTAAGGTGTAGAATCTGATGATTTGATATACATATACAATGTAGAATGATTACCAAGATCAAGATAATTGCCACATCCATAACTACCAACATAGTTAACTCTTTCATAGGTGTGTGTGTGTGTGGGGGGGGGTGAGAATGTTTAGGATCTACTCTCAGCAACTTTCAAGAACAGAACTCTTTAGAGCAGGAATGTAAGGTAGAAAAGGCTTTAGGAACTTACAACCCAGACTGAATTGTCTTTCTCTGCCTCAAGCAGGTCTTTCTTAGTACTGCTTTAGGGTTATAAGATAAAGGAAGGATGTCGTTCTGCCTACCTGACCCTTAGAACCCAGAATTGAGAACCATTTCCAGATAATGAGGCATTGCTAGTATCTTCTGTCCTTAATCTCCCTGTCACTCTTCTATTGTCACCTGGAAGGCCCATGTAACAGTCAAGTGGGATGCCTTTGGTAAGCAAACTAGGAGAGTCAGTAAACCATTAGAACCATACATGACTGCATATCAGAAAAACCATAAAAATAAGTTAAAATTGATTTCTATCTCATGTAACTATAGTAGTAGGTCCAGGGCTGGAGTGGTGGCTTCATGCCTTAGGGCTGAGGCTCTCTCTCTACTATCTGACTGCTCTACCATCTTCAATTTGCAGATTTTACCTGGTGGTCCAAGAGGGCTGCAACCATCACGATTGCACTGAGAATGTCAGTGAAACCACACCCAAGGGAGTGAGAAGGGCATGCCACCCATTTAAGACATATCCTGGAAGCAGCACATCAACTTCCACTTATATCACATGGGCCAGAATTTAGTTTTACGGCCAACCCAGCTACAACAGAGGCTGGAAATGCACTCTTTTTACCAAGCACCCATGTACTCTGCTGAAATTTTGGGGCTCTATTTCTATAGAATACTAAATATTGGAGGATAATTAGCAGCCCCATCCTAAAGATTCTCTTTCCCTTTTTCTTATGAAATAATTTTATAATACTTACAAAGAAACAAGCACAGTTCTAAGTTTTTTCAGGTCTATTAAGTTATCTAATCCTCACGATAGCACTATAAGTAAGGTTCTA
>NW_017732529.1:370099-371881 GCF_001890085.2 Hipposideros armiger | reverse complement strand
AAGACCTGGAGTCTAAGCTCACAGGTGATCTGCCAGTGACTTATAGTGCCTTCTGAGATTACCTTCAAACCAAGGATTCATTTATTCATCTGTTTGGAAATATGGGGAAACTGAGCCTCATCAAGAGCCAGTGACTTGTCTGAAGATAGAAACCTGTTTTTAATATCAAGAGTAAGGATTAGAATTCAGGTATCCTGATCCCTCCTAGTCCTGTTTTCCCTCCCAGTTTATCTCTAGAAGGTAGAAGAGGTTTCCCTGATTTGTCTACTTTCAAGAAAGCATTTTGTTTAATACCAAAGAAATTAGGCTAAATTTAAATAAATGGATGTTCTTTGCTGGGGAAAAAAATTGTCCTAAATCAAATAACTCCATATACTGAATGAAGGTTGTTCAGTATAGTTCCTGTTGTTTGGTAATTTTCCTGAAAACTATTTGTACTGCTTAACCCAGTAAATATTTTATTCCTGAACAGAACAATTAATGACATGAGAATAGGTATGTCTTGATTTAAGAAAACCTGACTTGAAAGTCATAAAATACAAGAAATAATTATTTACTTTACAAAGGGAAGTAGTATTTCATAAAAGGACTTATAAATAACTCACTTAAATCATTAAGTTATAATGTGATTGCATGGTATTCATTCAGTCATTTAACACTTATTTATCAAGTACCTACTATATGCCAGAGAATATTCGTACAGTGGTGAACTAAACACATCAGGCCCCTGCTCATGGAGTTTACATTATCAAATTGTGAATGAGTAACCAGCCACACACACACACACACACACACACACACACACACACACAAGCTTTGCAGAGAATTAAAATAGGCTGATGTGATATAAATGGCTAAGAGACTATCATTTAAGCTGAGATTTTTATCAACACAGGATTTTATATTTCGCTTTTTAAGAAACATCCAATATATTATTTTTCATATCTAAAGCTTTCTGTAACCTTAACATTTGGTAACGTGAAGAGATTCTTAGCTAGCTTCAGTGGTCCCGTTGAACTCTTGGAATCTGTCTCTTTTAAAGTTTGAGTGGAGGTAGAGGAAATGCTGTCCCCAATATGACATGCACTGATGAGAAGCGTCCGTTCACTTGAATGTTTTTAGAAAGCTGTGTGTTCTCCCACTTCTAAGTGGCAGTATAATAATGGAATTTTATCTTGCTTTGCTCGCTCTCCTTTTACCCATGATTGATAATGATTTCCTTACAGGTAGAGAAGTAATTCAGAATGCATGCCTGACCTGCAACTGGAATCTAGGGAAATGGCTTACTAGCTAACTAGTGTTGAATAATTGTTGAGGGAAGTACCACCTGAGAAAATAACCTAGGAGTCATTCATATATTCTTTGTATTTATCAAGGACCTGATAGAATCCTTTTCAAACAACTTCCTAAATAACCTGCTTTTAACAACTTTAATTTACTGTTATCTATTGTGCATTTACTAGTGACTGTTACTCAGACAATTCTGAATAGGTTTTAGACTGAAATATTCTGGATTTTATAGCTACTAGAAATGGAACATTTACTTAATACCCTTGACTGAGTTAGAGCCTTGTTTTTTGAATTCACAGTATCCTTACAGATCTCTAGTTTACAATGACATGCATAAATTTGTATAAGGTAAGAGGATTCTATTAGAATGATTCTAGTGATGAGAGATTTTTGTTTAGATTTTATATAAGCTTATGGTCTATCAAGTAACTATAACTATCTCATAGCGATAGTTATATCATATATCATATATTCACTCCCTTAATTTTTGTG
>NW_017732529.1:358868-365725 GCF_001890085.2 Hipposideros armiger | reverse complement strand
CCTTCCCTTCCAATTACCTTCCTCAAAAACCTACTGTAGCCATGCTAGAATCAGACCTGTAAATGTGTGCTATGGCCACTGCATAGTTTTCCATTAAAGTACTAATTTTTTTCTACAATGTATTATCTCTCAAAGAGGATCCAAATTCCTTTACTTGTACTTACTTGTTTAGTCAACAAATATCAAAGAACTACAACATACCAGGTACAAGTAATTATAAAATAAAGCAACTAAATATATGTTGCTTAAAAGTTCCTGTTAAATATGCCCTTGAGTTCATTATATCCTAACCCTTTTCCCATGACGGTCGGATATATTCGAATGAATATTTCCATACGCTGACTGCGGATGGAAACTTCCAGAAAGGAAGTTTAGGAAAGCAGATGTACATTTTTCTGTACTTTTGTGTTTTTCAAGAAGGAATAACAATAGGAAATTTTTATACATAAAAATAATGTCATTTATATACAAAGCAGCTTAAATTGTTATTATTAAACACATAAAATAGTCAAAATATCAACTTTTTGTTTTTTGTGGATTTCTGACATATTTTGGAAAAAAAAACTTGAAATCAATTAAGGCAGTGAAAGAGTTAAGTAACTGTCCTTACTTTGTATTTCAACTTCAGAGTTATCAGTTCTTCTACCACTACAGGAATTTTCTGTTAGTTTTGTATGCCATCTAGTGGCAAAAGCATATAATTTGTCTGGTTTTTTTGTTTGTTTGTTTGTTTTAATGTATATCTGTACCTTGGAAAATATCTAAAATCTGAGAGAATTCTGTTACTATGCTTGCTTGAGAAGCATTTTTGTCCAGAGACAGAGAACATGGTTTCAGACTACCCTGGCCACTCTTTTTAATTTTCTACTTTTAATACACAATTTTTAGAGCATTATAGGTTCAAAAGAAAATTGAGCAGAAACTACAGTTTCTGTGTATGCCCTGCCCAGCACCATGCACAGCCTCCCCCATTATCAATAGCCCCCAGTGTCCCCCCAGTGGGACATTTGTTACAATCAGTGGACCTATATTGACACATCATTGTCTCCCGATGTCCATCATTTACGGTTCACCCTTGGTGTTGTACAAACGTGTAATGGGTTTTGACAAATGTATAATGACATGAATCCACCTTTCTAGTATCACACAGAAAGTTTCACTGCCGTAAAAATCCTTTCTTCTACCTGTTCATTCTTTCTTCTCCCTCAAGCCCTGGAAACCACTGATCTTTTTACTGTCTCCTTGATTTTGCCTCTGAGGTTCCTCCCATGTCTTTTATTTGTGTGATAGCTCATTGTTTTTATAGCACTGAATAATATTTCAAATAATATTCCATTTTCTGGATGGACCACAGTTTATTTATTGATTCACGTACTGAAGGATGACATCTTGATTGCTTCCAAGTTTTGGAAGTTATGAATAAAGCTGCTATAATCATCCATTTGCAGAATTTTTTTAAAAAGCTTAATTGGGGAACAATGTGTTTTATCCAGGACCCATAAGCTCCAAATCAAGTTGTTGTCCTTCAATCTTAGTTGTGGAGGGCACAGCTCAGTTCCAAGTCCAGTTGCCGTTTTCAATCTAGTTGCAGGGGGCGCAGCCCACCATCCCATGTGGGAGTTGAACTAGCAATCTTGTTGTTAAGAGCATGTGCTCTAACCAACTGAGCCATCTGGCCGCCCACTGGCAGCTCAGCTCAAGTCGTTATCTTCAATCCAGTTGCAGAGGGCACAGCCCGCTGGCCCATGTGGGAATCTAACTGGCAACCCTGTTGCTCAGAGCATGCACTCCAACCAACTGAGCCACCTGGCTGCCCCATGCACAGGATTTTATATGGACGTAATTTTTAAACTCCTTTGGGTAAATACTAATGAGAGTAATTACTGGATTGTATTTAAGAGCATCTTTAGTTCTTTTATAACAAACTACCCTGGCAGCTTTTTAAAGTCAACTTTATCAAGGAACAATAAACTGCATCTATTTACAGTGTAAAACTCAGTGATTATTTGAAGGCGTATATGCCATGAAACCATCACTGCAATCAACCCACAGCACATTCCCGTCACTCCTAAAACATTCATATTCCTTTGCAGTCATCTCTCACTTCATCACCACAGATTAGTTTGCTTTTTAAAAAATTATTTTATATAAATAGGATCATATATTTTGTACTCTTGTTTATGGTTTCTTTGCATGCATAATGATTTTGAAGTTCACGAATGTTGTGGGTAATTCATTCCTTTTTATTGCTAAGTCGTATCCCATTATGGTATATGGTATACTACCATTATTTGTTTACCCATTCACCTATTCATGGACTTTTGGATTGTTTCCAGTTTGTGGCTATTGTGAATCAAGCTGTTACAAACACTGTGTACAAGCCATTGTGTAGACATAGGTTTTCATTTCTCTTGGGTAATAATTACCTAACAGTGGGATGGTGGGGTTGTGTGGTAGATGTATGTTTAATTTTAAGTAACTGCTAAGCAGTTTTCCAAGGTGGTTGTATCATTTCACATTCCCACCAAGGTTGTAAGAGTTCCAGCTGCCCCACATCCTTGCCAACACTCAGTATCCATAATTTTAGCTATTCTGATGGGTATCTAGTGGTATCTCACTGTGGTTTTAATTTGCATCTCCCGATGACTGATGATGCTGAGCATCTTTTGTGTGCTTTTTGGCCATTCTTAATCTTCTGTGAAGAGGCTGTCAAATCTTGTACCCATTGGTAACTGGATTGTTTGCCTTTTGATTGAGTTGTATAAGTTCTTTATATATCCTCAGTAAGTCTTTTGTAAGATATTGATGTTGTAAATACTTTCTCCCATTCTGTGGCTCACCTGGTAACTATTTAAGAGATATTCGAGTCACTGAATGATATTATAGGGAAGGAAAAAATACAACTTTCTTTGTATTTTCTGGCTGAGGCCCTGCAAATTAGATTAACAAGAGTGGGACAGTTTTACTATTATTATTTACTATTAACACATGCCTGGGTGCTTACACACAGGACAGCTCAGTGATGAGTAACTCAAAAGAGTGGGTAGTGGCATCTCAACAAAGAAGAAGAAATTTGTAGCGAAGTGATGAGACAAAGGGAAAGGGGTTGAGGAATGGAAGGTAAGGGTTGTTTTAATAAGATCTATTATGTAGATTCCTCTGGTGCTGCCTTGGCTGATTAGAATCTAGGATTGTCTCTGGTGATGAAGAATTGTCCTTCTCCTCTAGGTAGAGAGTTTTTCTTGTGTTGACTTCTTCTCGATTGCCTTTGATTCAAAATGATCCTTATGTCAAAGTAGTATATTTTAGGGTGGCATTTTCTGATTTCCTACAATATCATAACAGATTTTATAGATCTTTAAAATCAAACAATAAGCATTTTTGGGTGTGCACCGTTGCCACTACAGGAAGTGCTTTACATGATATCTTATTTAATCCTTGTAACTGACTGCTATTTTAAGGACTCCTTTTATTTCCAATTTACTGATAAGAAAATGTAGTTTTGAAAGTGTTTAGTGATTTACTTTAGTCATATTGTTAATGTCTTTAATCTCTAACTGTATGTCCCTAAGCAAAATTATTTTGTTAAATATATTTTACTGAGGGCTGGCCAAGTGGCTCAGTTGGTTAAGAGCTCGCTCAAGAGTGCAAGCTCTGAGCAGCAGCAGTTTGATTCCTGGCCCAAGCTGAGTTGCCGCTGAGCTGCCAACAGGTGGCAGGATGGCTCAGCTAAAAATTAATTAATTAATTAAAATTAAAAAATATATATATATATTTTACTGAGAATCTAATACTATGAATATAAAGATACAGATACACACACAGGCATACATATCCTTTTTTTTCTAGGCAGTTTGAAAGATATAAGAAATGAGACAAAGTTCATGTTCTAAAAGAAAACTTGAAAACAGATATGTATACCATAGAGACTGTGATAAGTATAAGGAAAGAGGTCTAGGGGGAGACTAGGGGAAGAAAAGGTTAATTATAACTAGGATTCTGAAAACATTTCTTAGATGTTCAATCTAAGCTATATCTAATCAGGTAGATTGTATTTAAATATTAAATAGGTGGATATATTCTTTCCTGTGGCTGCTATGACAAGTTACCACCAACTTGATGGCTTAATACAACAGAACTGTAGTCTCCATCAGTTCTGAAGGCCAGATTCCAAAATTGGTATCACTGGGTCAAAATCAAGGTGTCAGCAGGACCACACTCCCTCCAGGGGATCTAGGGGAGAATTTATTCCTTGTCTCTTCCAGCTCCTGGTGGCTGCTGGTATTCCTTGGCTTATGGTCCCCTCACTCTGATCTTCATGGCCAGCATCTTCAAGTCCCTCTCTGCTCTACCTTTTCACATGGTTCTCTCTTCTGTGTGTGTATCATCTCCCTCTCATAAATTTAGGGCCTACCTGGATAGTCCAAAATTATCTCCCTATCTCAAGATCCTTAATTTAATCACATCTGCAAAGATGTAAGGATATATATTGCCATGTAAGGTAACATTCACAGGTTTCCGGGATTAGGATGTGACAGCTTTGGGCAGGTCATTTCTGAGCCTGCCATAGTGGGGATTATGGATGAATCATATCAAACAGAGGAAAGAACATGAGAGTAAAAGCACGGGAAATAGAAATGCACTGAATGCAATTAGAGAATGGCAAGTGTTCCTACACTACTGAATCACTGTACGTGAGGGGACTTCATGGTGAGTGCAAAGGCTGGAAATAAGCTAAGGGCAGTGAGGACCAGGTTGGAGTTTGAATTACATTCCACAGATTGAGGAGAGTCACTGAAGATTTCAGCGCAAGCTAGTAGCATCCCCTAAATCTGTGTTTTACGTACATTACTCTGGCGCACTACAAATGTTGGCTTAGAGGCAGTATGCCATTGAAGTCATTCAAAGGGAGGATTTATAAAAGAAATAGGGTTTCCTTCGTGTGTTCAGAAAAAGCTTTTGAACACATTACCTGCCATATGCTGTTTTAGATATTGGAGATTACAACACCAAACAAGACAGGTCCTCATTTTCTGACTGAGCTTTTCATTTTAGTGAGAGAGACATAATTAACAAGTAAAACTAAATTTAAATTTCAAACAGTAGTGAATGTCATATGGAAATTAAATGGGGAAATATGTAAAAATTCTAGGTGGTACTAGTGGGAGAGGGGGAATCGATAATATTAGGGCATATATTGGGTTTTCGGAAAAGTCATGATGCATTTTTGCAACGAAAACCAGAAAAAATACGTCATGACTTTTCCGACAACTCAGTAGTTTTGGGAGCCCTCTCTTAGGACGCTCTATTAATATGTGAATAGACAGCATAATGAATGGAATGACATAAGGAGCCAGCCATGTGAAGATCTGAGACGGGCATTCCGGGCAGAGGACACAGAGATTGCAACGGCTCTTATATCATTCGGCTCTGTTGCAGGAACAGAAACCACAAAATCTTACCTTCTTATGTCAGTAAACATTTCACTCGCACTCATATGTAAACTACATGTCAGTTGTGGCTTTGCTCCAGGTTGCAGCTCCACTCTATGTGTCCTTATTCTAGGATCCAGGCTAAAGGAGTCGCCCTTATCTAGACATGGTCTTCTCATCCACAGCAGAGGAGGGAAGAGCTAGAGGCCGAGCCAAAGCACGCAACAGCATTTAAAGCTTCTCCTGGACGTAATGTGTAGCAGTCACTCACATTCCATTGTACCAGAGCACATCTCATGGCCAATCTCAAAGTCGCTCCTCCTGAAAAGGAGTGTGAATAATTATATAGAGTAATATGATCTGTGACACAAGGGAACAAACCTAGAGTGTTTAAGGCATAGAAAGAAGAAAGACTCAATGACAATAGGGACTCTTGGTCTCTTTTGCTCACTGACATATCCCAAGCAGAAGAGTGCCTTGTACATAATAGATTCTCAATAAATATTTGTTGCATGAGTGAATTAAAGCCAGTGTGGTAGAATGTAAGGGAGACATGAGATTGCATTCACTAGCATTCAAGGAGACGGTATAAGAGGAAGCTTAATTCCACCCCTGCCTTAGGATTTGGCTCCCAGTTACCTCCTGCCCCTGGCTCTCTGTTGCAGCACTAGAAGCTTGACTTCCAAACCTTCAGCTCTGCTGTAGAGGCGGGGTGTCTACACTACTCTCCCTATCGGAATGTCCCATTTAGATGGACTTGAATGGACTGCTGTGACCTGAGACCCCTCCCTCCTTCTAAGGACAGCATCTCCTCCAGTTTTTCCAGAAAATGCCCTTTGCGCCATTCCAACCATGAGTTTCAACGGTGTGGTATATTTATAGAAACGCTATCCAGAGGCATTGACAGGTTCTACACATCAAAAGATATCACCCAGAAAAAAAAAAAAGACATCATCATTTGATTGCATCTCTACACCTCACGATCTTGCCTACACTGCTTTCTCTAATACCTTTTCATCATAGCCTTAACAACCATGTTAATACAATACTTTTAAATTGTTGAGGAAATGCTACCGTTCAATTACCCAAGGCTAAACCATTCAGAGCTCCTCCCTAGAATTTTTGAAATCAGAACCGGAAAAAGCCACTCTCAGTCCCTTTATGGTGGTGAAATTGGGAGGTATGACTGTTTCATCTCATGCAGAGAAAAGCTTAAAAACATGAGCTTTTTCTCATCTCTGCCAAGAGTGGCACCTAGTGGTCATTCTGTAGAACTGCATATTCAGCTTTAAAAAAAAAAAGATGCTGATTATTTCACTATCAGTTGTATTTATAACATAACAGAGCAATATATGTTGCAGCCGACTGTGACAGAGCTCTGGTGAGTTTCAGGCTTCTGGTTTCAGTTACCCTTGGACCTGGCTG
>NW_017732529.1:350062-354366 GCF_001890085.2 Hipposideros armiger | reverse complement strand
TCGAAGGCCTTGATAGTAATGTGTGGTGAGTACCTTAGAATGAACAATAATATTGTAATTTGGGAATTTCTTTTTCTACACATTTTTATATCCTTGGGAATTTTTAGCCTTATATATGGTCTATAAATAAATCAACTTATTTTAATTTATCCATTAAATGGAAATGGAAGTTTACAATCCATGCACTGATTTATTCATTTAGCAAATGTATTGAGCCCTCTGTTAGGCACTGGAAATGGGCAGAGAAAAGACAAATTTGGTTGATGACCTCATGGAACTTGCCTTCTTATCCGTGAAATTTTCTTATTAGCTCTACTCTCTAACAGTTGATAAGAGAACCTAGCAGTGGCTGATATGATTACAAATATATATATATATATATATATATATATATATACATATACATATATGTATATGTGTATATACATGATTAAAATATGGATTTCATTGAATTGAGATTTGTAAGAAACATTAAGTTCATTAATTCAGCCATCATTTTATGAAGTAAAGTAGTTTTGTAGATGGTAAAAGTTTTATTAGGATCTCATTTTTTTTAATCTCTTAGACTAAACTAGGTCTTGTTTTTCAATTTCATAATAAGACTATTGGGTATAAAATGTTAACTGTGTAATTATAGTGTTATTAATATTAGTATTTTTCTAATCTTAGGATTGAATTTACCAAGTTGACTGCAGACCCCTCTGTTGTGAATCTTGGCCAAGGCCTTCCAGATATATCGCCTCCTCTATATGTAAAGGAAGAATTATCGAAGATTGCAGCAACGGATAGATTGAATCAGTATACACGGGGCTTCGTAAGTACAGGAGAGCCGTGTGGGGCGGGAGCCTGTGTTCTGTATGTACTGTGTATGAATGTACTTCTATCACTTCTATGTAATCAGCTTTCTGGGACCAACTGTCCCAGCCTGACAACCAGAGGAGCTCCAACCCCTTTCCCTCATCTCCCGGGATGAGCCATCCCTGCTTCCAGCCCTTCCACAGCCCTGTCTTGGGTCTTCCTTTACTGTTGTTCCTGGGTGGTCCTGTGGCAACAAGGGAGAAAGAAGAGTCTCCTGAAACATGTTTCTTTCCCATTAACACTTCTGCAGCCTCGGCACTGGTCTCTTAATGAATAGCCTCTATTTCCAACTAGTTGCTTTCTTCCCCTCTACCTCAGCCCAGCCCCCATCCTTCTGTGATTAAATGCCCAGGAGAGCCACAGATTTCCTAGATTCTACCAAAAAACTACCACAAACTACTAAGTGAATTGAGCAAGGTTACATACACAAGACCAATATGCAAAAATCAATTGTATTTCTATAGACTAAAAAGGAACACTTGGAAAGTAAAAACTTTTTACATACCATTTACAATAGCATCCACAAACATAAAATATTTAGAACTGAACTTTTAAAATATATGTAAAATCTGTACACTGAAAACTACGTGACATTGCTAAAAGAAATTAAATAATACCTGAATAAATGGGGTGATAATATAATGTTCATGGATTGGAAGGCTAAATATTGTTCTGATGACCATTCCCCCTAAATTGATTCATAGCAGAGTTTGCCAAGCTCTGACCTGTGGCTGACTCTGACCCACTCCTGATTTTGTAAATAAAGTGTGAGTAGAACATGACCATGCCCATTCATTTACATATTTTCTAGTTTTTGGAAATATATGTGAGTGTTTATGTAGATTTGTTTTTATATTGGTATAAGCACTGGGAATGGTGTTGCACTATCACCAGGCTAAGGACATTGGTCACCTCAGGAATGGAAAGGAGGTGATGTTGAGGAGAAATCATAATGTTTTTCATAGGTCTTTGCCTCGTTTAATTATATGAAGCATGAATTATTTTTGTAATTAAAAAATTTTAAAAACACATACCCTTATTATTCTAAGGAAAGTTGTTCAGTGTTTGTAATTGCTTTTAGGTCACCCTTTGCTAGAATTTGTGAGAACTGGTATTAAAATGAAATTAAAAGGAAATTTTGGATTTCTAGGAGTGGTGACAAACTTCTCTTGCTCCTTTCACAATTCATGTATATTTTTTGAGCTTGACTTTATGTGGTCTTTTTCTCTTCCTATTATTTTTTAGTTTACTAGCTATGTTCTGTCACCTCCTCTATTATTAATTATACCCAATGTGTCTAATATTGTAATATTGCCTAATTTCAAAATATAAAAAATGTGCTACAGCTTTGTTTTTATTGATTTTAACTCAGTAAAGGTCTGAGACATACTAGCCAATATTCTGAAAGGAATAAAAAGGTGACAAATAAATGCATCCTTGACAAAAAAAAAAAAATACCTCCTTTTCTTCATATAAACTGGGCTGGACAACTTCGGAGGAGCCTAAGACCCTTTAACCTCACAAAGCTGGGCTAGATCCAACCCGCCTTTCTCTTCACCTGCATCCTGACACAGTTTATTCCTCCAAAGCCCAGGTGCTTTCCAAACAAAGGCATATGACCTGCCCTCGGATGCCAACTCACAAGTGACAGAAAATCAAGGTGATTTCCCCAAAAGCAGAAAGAGAAAATAGATGCTGGACAGGGAAAAAAAAAATTTATATATATATATATATATATATATAGACTTCAATACCAAAAAAGACAAGGAAAGGGAAAGGGAAGGAAAAGAAACAAAAGGAGAGAAGGGAACAGAACACAGGAGAGAAGATTGAGAAGGAGCTATAATCAAGGGGTCACAGGCCCCCCACATCTCAGACTTTGTGCCTTTACAATCCCTTCATTCCTTGTGTGAAAGTTGTTTTCCTACATCACTTCTGCTCTTTTGGCTGTCCATGTGCATAGTGTTCCATTTCTTCCTAACGTTTGCTGGCACAGCAACACTAATGTGTGTTTCTTTGGTGAATTTGTTTTTGCCCTGTCTCCATAACGCATCGGTTGGCATAACCTCCAGCAACTTAGAAGAATAGAGTCAAAGTGTATGCAGTTAATGCAGGTTTTTTGGCTGATTTCTAACTGGGAAAAATATCCAACTCTATTCAACGTGATTTAATTACAGTGAAAATAAAGTAATTAAATGTGATCTAAATACTATCAAAGTGTACTGTCTAAAATATATTTGGTGTTGAAGTCCATTTTTATTCAAAGCCAATACCTTGAAATTTTGTATTCTAAAACCAATCATTTAATAGGAATTTTTTATTCGTTAGCAAGTCTTCATGACCGTTCATGTAGAAACCCTCTGAAGGTAGGAAAAAGTTCTTTGTAATTTATTGCCAATTAAAAATGCTAATTTTCAGGACAGCCTGTTAGCTCAGGTGGTTAGAGCACAGGCTCATACAACCAAGGTTGCTGGTTCCATTCCCACATGGGCCACTGAGCTGCATCCTCCACACCAGACTGAGGACAGCTACTTGACTTGAAGTTGGTGGGTCCTGGAAAAACACATTGTTCCCCAATAAAATTTCTTAAAAACCAAAATTCTAATTTCCTTTGGATAATTATAAAATCCAAATTTTAAAAATTCTTACATTTGAGAGCCAAATCATCTCAAAGAAGTAGGTCCCATAATTCAAGGTTTTGTTCTTCCTTTTTATTCAACAGGGTCATCCATCACTCGTGAAAGCTCTCTCCTGCCTATATGGAAAGTTGTATCAAAAGCAAATTGATCCAAATAAAGAAATCCTTGTGACAGTAGGAGCATATGGATCTCTTTTTAATGCTATTCAAGGATTAATTGATGAGGGAGATGAAGTAAGTATGTTGACATCATCATGTTACTTATATATATTCATCATTATCATTTTGTCTTGTCTTTCAATCTTTTACTTATTTTATGCTCTTTTTCATTTTTAATTATTTTTGAAGTGTCATGTAGTGAAGTTCACAAATCTTAACTGCATAGCTTGATAAATTTTTACATATATATATATATATGTTATGTATACAAATATATACATAATGTATATATATATCTCCATGTATCCACAAGCCAGATGAAGATACAGTACATTTCCAGCACCCCAAAAGTCTCCCTTTGCCTCATCCTAGTCTATATTCTCCCAGAGGTATCCATTCTTCTATCGTCTATCATTATAGGCTCCTTTTGCCTGCCCTTTAACTTGATATAATAGAGTCATACAGCATTGGGTTGTCGGAAAAGTCATGACATATTTTGTCTATGTTTTTCAAAGGTTATTTATTTGTGTAAAGAGCAAAAAGCAATCAATGACATATTGCCCATTTTGTTCGATAACCTTTTGCCATCTTTCAGTGAGCTTCATAATTCCTCATTCATAGAAAGACCTGTCTTTATTTGCAAAAAACT
>NW_017732529.1:342117-343822 GCF_001890085.2 Hipposideros armiger | reverse complement strand
ATTTTATAGCAGGTTAAATCTGAAAGTGTGTTTGACCTCAATTGGCTAAATGTTTCAAGTAAAATTGGACTTTGTGTCTAAATTATCTACTGCAGACTGAGCTCACTTTTTTGTATGTGAATCTGTACTTTGTGTCTGTAGTCACATACTGAATGAATCATTAAGTTTTAAACATTTTTTAGAGATGGAAAGGGACAATTGTTTATCTTTTTCTGTCTATCACTCTGGGACTTTTTAGTTTTATAATCATAGTCTCTAGAATAGCATCATGTTCAGGTGGGTACTTAATTATAATGCTACTCTGGAAGGCACATTAACCTCTGGAGAATTCACCTGTGATTTACTTCATTGGAGCTTCAAATATTAAAAATTTGAGAGTAAAAAGTATTTTTTCTTGGTTCCATTATTGGGAATAAAATGAGAACAATGGTCTATTCAATAACCGTTATCATTATCTTCCTCCTAGATTGAATTAAAATCACTTTAATATTCTATTAGGAAACTCTTTGCAAATGTGCTGCCAATCACCTTTTTTATTTCCAGCATCTTGTGAACAATGAACTCAAAGCTAACTCAATGCTTTTGAGAGATAGTATAAACTTAATTCTAGAGTCTAAAGAACTAAAAAATTGAATACTGTACTATAATTTTAACTTTTAATATTTTCCTATGACAGCCCTAGCTTCCACTAGGGCTGTCATAGGAAAATATTGTTAAGTAGAATTGATCTAATGTCTAATATACTTTTTTTAAGAGGCAGCATTCTAATATTTTTTAGAAGGTCTTAAAAAAACATAGTACATGGAAATAGTTCTGAGTATGTATTCTGGAATCAGACTGCTCTGGTTCAAATCCTGAGGTGTCTCTGTTTGGGTTTAAATGTAACTACCTTTTATAATTTGGGCAGATATGTAAAGTTATGTGATCTTATCCTCTCTGTACCTCACTTTCCTCATATGTAAATTATGGCTAATAATAGAATCACTACATAGAATTGTTGTATTAAATGACTCAGAACACTTAGATGTTCTAAGTGTAAAACACTTAGAACAGTGTCTGGTACACACCCAGTACTCAGTAATAATAATAATGTTGTTGTTGTTATTATTATTATTATTATTATTATTATTATTTGAAACCCCTTATTAAATAATTTAAAAACCATTTGTTGAGTGCTTCCTGTATGCCATATGAGAAACTTGTGAAACTGTTAGTACATCTTACCTAAAATGATCTTCAGACTCAAAATATTTCTTAAACTGACTTTTGTTAGTATCATTATCATTCTCTTTGGTACATTTCAGGTCTTTAAATTGATTTATTTTTTAGGCAAGTATGATATTTTGGTTCTTATATGAGAAGATAAACATCTAAGTTTCCTAAGAAAAAGCATTCCTTAGGACAGTAGGCAGGAGATGAATTCCTCTTCAGAATTTTTATTAGAGTCTAGCATTTATCTTTATGGTGCTGTTTTTCCAGGTTGACAGTAGGGAAAAAGAGTTTCCCACGATTTGCTGGCATCTTTGAATTTTGATTAAAGAAATTTAAAAACGCTTTTAATATTTATATCTTTCAGAAAATGTCCTTGAAATTTAAAAATGCAAAACGAATCGAAGGCCTTGATAGTAATGTGTGGTGAGTACCTTAGAATGAACAATAATATTGTAATTTGGGAATTTCTTTTTCTACACATTTTTATATCCTT
>NW_017732529.1:308216-337377 GCF_001890085.2 Hipposideros armiger | reverse complement strand
CAAATCACTCAGTTTTTTTATGGAATGAAGCTAGAACTGTCAGCTGTCAAATGACATAACAATAACATAGATGCAAATGACTCTAGTACTTCCAAAAATGAATTAGCGCCATCTGTTGCAAACATGCATCATGACTTTTCTGACAACCCAATATGTACTCTTGAGTCTGGCTTCTTTCATTATCATTTTGTCTGTGACATTCATCCATTTTGTTGCATGTAGTTTATTCTTATTTTTATAGCTTATTTAAATAAGGGCAGGTGGATGGAGCTAGCAATGATGGGGAAAAATGAATATCTTAGTTTTCACTGCTAAAATAATCTTTAATGTGAACACAATCAGCAAGTATTTGGTCACTGTCCTTTTGTGCCCATTATTGTTAATAGCATAGTGTGAGGGATGTACAATGAGAATTTTGAGTGGTTTCTGCTGTTTATTTAGTCCTGTGATGTAAGACTCACTTTGGCCCTGACCTCGGTCAACTGTGCCCTACTTTCCCATTATCATTCTAATAGCCCTGCTTCAATATCTCCTGACCTTTTTCATTTATCAGAAAGTTTTGCGTATCTTCTCTGTGTTAGGCACTGGGGAAGAGATTTTTAAAAGATGATTTCTATAGGGAAGGAGTTCCCTGTCTAGTAGAGGAGATTGACTTTTAAACAAATGAAGAGGAATGTAGTGTGATTGTCAGTAGTGGAGAATGTATAAATTATGGTGGTGACAAAAAGGAAAAGTGCTCATATAGGTCTGGGAAGCTCCAGGGAGGCAGTGCACAAGCTGTGTCTGAGGATGACTATATTTGCCCTGATCTATGAGATCAGACAATTAAGTTTACAAACTCATCCTAGAAAAAGTGCTACATACCTCATGGCCGAATATCACTATGGTCACCTTCGAAGAACTCCCCTTGGGAAGCTATACACTGACACCAGTGCCTAGTCCACCCTTCACAGCAATATTGGAACTCTTTTTCTGGAATGGCCATCAGAGCTGTCGTCGTATTACCCTTGATGTCCTGAATGTCATCAAAATGTCTTCCTTTCAGTATTTCCTTTATCTTTGAGTAAAGAAAGAAGTCATTGGAGGCCAGATCAGGTGAGTAGGGAGGGTGTTCCAATACAGTTATTTGTTTACTGGCTAAAAACTCCCTCACAGACAATGTCATGTGAGCTGGTGCATTGTCGTGATGTAAGAGCCATGAATAGTTGGCGAAAAGTTCAGGTCATCTAATGTTTTCACACAGCCTTTTCAGCGCTTCCAAATAGTAAACTTGGTTGACTGTCCAGTTGGTACAAATTCATAATGAATAATCCCTCTGATATCAAAAAAGGTTAGCAACATCATTGCAACAAGTTCGTGAACTTAATTGTCAGGCCTTGTATATTATTAATTCCTCTCTTTGAATTCTCATAGTACTTTATCTGTATCTCTTTTATAAAAGATACCACTATTACTCTGTGTCATGTTATTCTTTTACATCTCTAATTCCCTCTACTATGCCAGACAATAAGCTACTTAAGGAAACATGTTAAGGAAGTACAGTCATAATTTCATACACACAGTCTCCTTTAATCCTATAAAATAGTTTAAAGTTGTACTTCATACTTTGACGTTGTTCATCCTCTCTGGTTTCCTCCTCTGCGCGCTCTTGGAGTGTCCCAAGGCTCAGCCCTTGACCTTCTTTTCTCTTTTCTTTCTTCCCTGGTCACCTTATCTAATATTTTCAAACCACACACGTCATTTTCTATCATTTTGACCTATTTTGTTATCTTTATAGTGTTTATTACTATCTGAAATTATTTAATTTCCTTCCTTGTTTTCTTGTTTATTATAAATCTCTCTCAGTAGAAATGTAAGTTCCAGGAGAATACGGTTTATTACTGTATTGCCGGCATCTAAAATAGTGTGTGCTCCATAAATATTCTTCAAAAAGGGAGCGGAATTATTCCCATTGTAAAAATAAAGAAATTACAGAGAGGACTATCAAGTATATTCTGTCAGTTCGACCTCCATCCCTCCCAATATATTTCCCTTTATTCAGCTCTCACGTCATATCAGGCCTTATGCTTCTCACCAGAGTTACAAAGGTAAGTCATCCTAGTCCTTGAGCATTTCACAGACTAATTAAAAACTTGCAGGGTTCATTTCTTGTTCCTCCACAATACCTAACACCTAACATAGCAAATTGTATAGTAGGTACGCAATGTGAGTTGAATGGCTAGTACTAAGGAGCTTTAGAATGTAAGGGCCTCTTTTGACTCTTAATGAGAAAGGCCTTGAACAAGTATTTCACATCGTAGGAAATATAAACCGTAAAAAGTACAAATTTAGAACAATAATCAGATACCATTAATTTAACTAACAAAAAGTTAAACAAGACCACGTAGTGCAGACCTGTGAAATTATCAGTTGTTGTTGCCAGATTTTTCAAAAGCAGCTTGGTTATGTACAGAAAGTGCCATAAAGGTATTTATATCCTTTCATCTAGCAATGGCAATCATGTGAATGTATTCAGCAAATTATTTTAAAATAGAGAAACTATACACATTTTTACAAATCGACAGCATTGTTATTTATACAAGCAAACCATAAGTAAATTAATCTAGAATTCCATAGACTCTCAAATAGTCATTAAAATAATAAATATTAAAACTACAATAATATGAACTTTTTGTGAAATATTGCTAGGTTTAAAAAAGATAGAAAGAAAAGATGAATGTTATATAATGGTTATAAATTATGTGTTCAAACGCTCCTTATAGAAAAGCAGAAAGTCAGGATGCTAGATCTACGCTGGCAGATTTCGGGAGGGACACTGACTGGACTGGCTGGATCGGCCCACTGACCAGACAGCCAACCCTCTAGTGATTGAGAGAGAGAGAGCATACTGGGGCAGAGGGACAAGGAGTACCTTCCAGGGACTAGGGGAAAAGACAGAATCCAGGTATGTCACCTGGAGGGGAAGTGTTGTGTCAGACAATAACAGTAGCATCTGAACTGATCTCCCTGTATCCACTTTTCCTTTCAGGATGCTTTTGAGAAAAGGGAAACATCTTTACTCTCAGGATAATACTTATAAATTAGTACTCCATGACGGAGAACATTGGAGTGTTGTCTTTCTTTATAGCCTGGCTTCTGCCACCATCTGATACTTAATTTTCTAACTTGAAATTTAAAGAAACTCAATGTTTTTGGATGGAACATCTCTTGGAGTGTGTGATAAGATACTGTGGCCTTTTCCCCTCCGCCCCTCCAAATCGACCTATGCACATATAAAAATTTGCATATAATTTCAAGGGTCCCCACTGCAAACCTATCTGTAGATCTCCCTAAGAGATCATGGACTCCAATTAAGGCTCCTGACAAATTTATCCCCAAGGTCCTTCCTCTAACGTGTTAGCTCCAAGGAGGGAAAGCATGCTTTTTTCACTGCTGCATCTCAACATGTAGTATAGCACCTCACACATAGAAGTTACACAATATTTGTTAAATGAATTAGTGATTAATATGTGCTGTCCTTATTTGATTTTATTTCAGGTCATAATAATAATGCCTTTCTTTGACTGCTATGAGCCCATGGTGAGAATGGCTGGAGGAACACCTGTTTTTATTTCTCTAAGATCTGTAAGTATACCAATACGATTCACATGCTTTAAGAAGTTTTGAAAATACCAATTACTTTATCGCCAATAAAGTGTCTACTTGGATTACATTTTGGTATTTACTATATATCTCTACTATGACTGCAGTTAATCAACAACTTTAAGAGGGGAAAATTTAATAATTGATCCTGTGGTTGCCATGTGTCCGTGTGGTATCAGCATCTACATTGTATGTAATGCTATTTTTTGTGGCCATGTGTCCCCCCCCATTGACGAGCAACACCTGGTCAGAGACCATTTCTGACTCACTGTTTATAGCACTGCTCCCCAGTGACTTAACAATGCAGAGTACATATTGGGTGCTCAATAAATGCTTGTTGAATTCCAAAAGAAGTGATTTTTCTTTTTATTCTATCCTGCTATTATCTTTTAGAATATGATCAAGTATAGTAGCTTTGTCTTTTTAAAAATCTTATCAAATAAGTGACATACTCCGGTGAATTACAGAAGCTTCTACTATCAGACTTGTTAACTGTAGCTCTAGCTGGCTCCTTTGAAGGAATATAGGCACTTTAATAGCTGTTAACGTTGACAGAGTCCATTTTTCCACTTAACAGGTGTGAGCATGAGACTCACATCCTCTTGGGCTCTTAAGGTAGAACTAAACCTTACTTGTTTCTGTTTATTTTCTGTGTTAGTCATTTTTTTCAGTTACATTTGCCATGCCTTTCTCTAATTTTTTTCTTTATTATGTTTATTTGTAAGCCAGCAAATGAATTAATTGAATTAAATCACATCTTCATTCTTCATGCTTAGAAACCTGTCGATGGGAAAAAATGGTCTAGTTCTGACTGGACATTGGATCCTGAAGAACTGGCAAGTAAATTTAATTCCAAAACCAAAGCTATAATACTGAATACACCACATAATCCCATGGGGAAGGTAAGTGAGTCTTTGATCTCTTTATACAGTCTTCTGATCTATCATTTTCTCACACGTTGAATAATAATTGGCTCTGCTCTTTTGTATCCTTTAATATGTATAGGTGTACACCAAAGAGGAACTCCAAGTAATTGCTGACCTTTGCATCAAGTATGACACACTTTGCCTCAGTGATGAGGTTTACGAATGGCTTGTATATACTGGAAACAAGCATTTAAAAATAGGTACTGATTATTACATAGAGTCACAAATCTAAATGTGTTTGGGTATGTGTGGAACAACTGATTGGAAAGGATCCCAGAACAGCTTTACAATAGTCTTTATAATGGGTCTGTCTGTGTGAGTACTTAAGGGATTTCAGTGAATGGTGCTTGAGTGAATTGATGAACAGCTTGAAGGACAAACAGTACAAACTCAGGGGAAGACATTTTGTATCACACTAGATAGCTACGAAACCAGAGAAGTAGTACTTTTGCCTATATCCTTGGTCTTCCATTAAGAATCCAGCTATACTTGGTACATAAGACACAAGGAGCTTACTTGTTCCCAAACTGGACTGTCTCTGCTAAGCAAGTTGCCAAAATGCCAGGTCAGCAGGAAAAGATTACAGGGACACTAAGCTATTGGCTGCTTGGCCCATGCCTGGAATTTCACCACTAGCACTGGGCCACCTCACAAAGACCCTGGTGTCTTCTGGGGTAACCCAAACTTATATCAACTATAGGATTATAAGCTAGGCTGCAACCCCTACGTCTTTGCACTTGTCCATCCAATGCCTGAAAACACTTTTGCCCCAGATATCCACATGGATAATCTGGAAACAAGTGGATTATAGGACCAATGGTCAGGATCAAATTATGAGGGGATACATTTTTGGCAGTCATCAAAATTTTGTTGACAGTGGAACCCATAGAAGAGAATGAATTTTCTCAAGGAGAATATATGAACAGAGAAGAAGGCCAGAGGTTTGAAAGATGTGGTGCCTTAACACAGCAAACTGTGGGTCTATGTCAAAAATTGCATCAGAGTTCACTTGACTTCACCCGTTTTATTGATGACCTTTGTCTTGGATCATCTGAACTGTTCCCCAGTAGAAAATCAGGAAAATATGGACAATTAATTTTTTTGGTAGCTGTTTTTAGATTAAATTTTATTAAATTATTATTTAATTATTTTATCTAAAATTATTTGATATAAAATGTGTTTCACTCATTTAAAATACTTAATTATTTTAAATATTTACTTAAAATAAAATAATGAGATTTAATTAAATTATTTTGTTAAGTTTATTAAAAATTTTTAGATTAAGCAGAGAGGAAGAGGCAGCTACCTAATGAATAAATATAATTTTATATTCAACATAAAACATATGTTCATGTCTATGTGAGAATGACTCAAAGCCTTAGTTTTAGTTAACACAGTTTAGCCATATTCTTTCTAAAAGATTACTTTAAATGGCCTTGAAATTATTTGTAAGCTTGTATTGTATTTAAACCTTATGTTACATTATAGACCTTTCATGGTAAAAGTGTTATTTTTAATTAATAATATTATTTGCTAGAGATACCAAAATACTTATTTTTAACTTAGATTTTTTAGTGGCTATAACAGCCCATAAAGTTAAAACAAAAAAAATGAACTCACTATTTCATTATTTAGAGAGTGCAATTCGATTGCATGAAAACTTAGTCTATCAAATACAGTGGCCTTTGTCACATGAAAGATGCAAAATGGCTATTCCATCAATTTGCAGAGTGCAGTAGTAGTTCTTTAATATAATACAATCAGGCTTTCTAGCCACACATGAAATTAGCATCATCTTCATGTTGTCACAGAGGCAGTTTTCCCTGATGTAGGGCTGTTCATCGTGTTTCTATCTTTATCTGACTTCTATTGAAGTTTAAATTGCCGATGAATAACTGTTAAAGCTGCTGTGGCTGATTGAAGGATCCTGGGTCATAAATGAGAAGTGTAAAGACCAATTGCCTTTCAGATAAAACTGCAAGCTAAACTTACTGATACTAGATATGTTTTTTTTTTTATATCATCAAACCTGCATTTTTATTTTTTATTTTTTTATTTTTTTTGCCTCTACATTGCTAGTCACACTCAGTTTTGTGGTCATCTGTTCTGTCTATCTGCCTACATTAACACCTGGGTCTCCCCAAATTTCTGAGACTGAGAGGATATGAACATTAGATATTTTTAAATTACCTAGGGCCCTTTTTATTGAAATAGTAGAATTTGTCCTTATTAGATCAGTTTCTTTTTTTTTTTTTTTTTAGATCAGTTTCTTGATTCAAATAATATCTCTGGGTTTCAGTAAAATGACAAAAAGAAACCACTTGTTTAGAAGAGCTATATTAATACACTGATATTATATTTATATACTAATCCATTGATATTTGGAAAATTACTATAAAATTCTTTGTAAGCTATTTAGCTGATCAACTTACTCCTTAAAAAAAAATCCACTTTTATATAGCTACCAACAAATTAGCTCTCCTTTTGAACATTATAATTAGAATTTATACTTTGTGAACAAAACCTACATTTGACATGTGAGTATTTTTTAATTTCATTCATATGTAACTTATAGTGAAAATATGCTAGGATTGTATTACTTTCTCTGGGTATTTCTTATTTTCAAAAACTTTATTTCTAAATATTGTTCTTACTGATAAGCCTTCCTGATTTTGGATGTATACTATTACTTTACAGGAAGTGATGCTCTGCATTGTACATAGTTTAGATTTTCTCTGGTCAAATAGGAGAGTGGTACATGTGTTATGGTGTGCTTCTGAAATATTTTGGAAGACTAGGAAAATATCAAAACTTGAAGTGATAAAATTATTTATATCAAATATTAGAATATTCCTTCTTTGATATTTGTTATACTCCACAGAGAATACAATTATAACTTTTATGATTTATATAGTTGTCCTATCTTTACAAATATTGGTAGGTATTTCATGATAGACTGAAATTATGTATGCACCCATTTTAGAAATTTCTTTAGCTACCTTACATTTTAGTAGGCATTTTACATGCCTTATAAGAAGATTACTTTAAGAAAACGACTTAACCCCCCTAGAAATGGGTATTTACTTTCCCTTTGTGTGTGATTATGGCGCAATTCTGGATATACTACAAACCACTGAATTATACACTTTTATGAGTGAATTATATGGTGTGAGATTTATAGTTCAATAAAGTTGTTAGCAAAATACACATACTTGTATGCACACATGCACGTACACACACATGCACACAGATTGCTGGGCCCCACACTTAGAGATTCTGGTTTAGTAGGCCTATGATGCATTCCAAGAATTTACCTTTTGTACAAGTTTCCCAGTGATATTGATATTGCTGCTGTGTACAGGACTATATTTTAAGAATCATTGACCTAGGGATCATGGAGAAAGAGACTCAGAAAATGGGCCCAGTAGAGGTGAGGTAAACAAAGCCAGGACCACAGCCAACACCGTGCCACAGAGTGATTACACTGAACACACAGCTACGAACACGGAGCAGTGGGTGCACAGTTTGTGTGACTGCCTCACTGAACCAGCCCTGAACACTACCTACTGGCACCTCTGTCGCTCCCGCCCCTGGAAATAATTTTGCTACTTAAAATTATTTAATCTATTAAGTGTTACTTAGGTGCCCTATTACAGTGTTTTCAAGCACTGTAACATTTTCAGCTATGCTTGGGTTAAAGTTAACATTATCTTTAAAACACCTATTGAAATAATTAAACTGAGCACACTATGATACATTTATGTTTTTAGGTTATACCAAATGTAGATTGATTGAAAAGCACTTATTTTACCTTTTTGTTTTTCATTTTCTTGTTCAGCCACTTTTCCAGGCATGTGGGAGAGAACAATCACTATAGGAAGTGCTGGAAAAACTTTCAGTATAACTGGCTGGAAGGTAAGATGAATTTAATTGCTTGAAAACAGGCATGTGCTTTACTCCCTGAAGGGTATTTTTGTGTGTTTTAAATATATCTCTGTTCAGTTTACATAGGATTTTATACTTACTGACCTTTTGCTTATTATTTACTCATTCAGTTTTCCTGTTGGCCTTTATTCTTTTTGAGACTTAATCATTTCTTTAAAAAAAAAATAAGGTAATTTTTCATTTTATACATAACCAACTAATGACACTTCTTTCTTTGCAAAGAATGTTCAGATTACAGCATATTATATAAAAGGAGAAAAATAATAATAGCTGATATTTTGGCCCTGGTGTGCCAGGCTCTTAGGGCTTTATATGTACTGATTCTTTTAATTCCCATCACCACATTATGAGGGGTATAATTTATTATCCTCACTTTACAGACAATGAAACTAACATAGAGAAGTTAAGGGACTTGCTGGAGGTTACACTGCTAATAAATTCAAACCAGGGCAGGCAATCTAGCTTCCAAATCCACACACTCAAACCACGAAACTGTGTGTAACACGATAACAATTTATCCAGTTGAAACTTGTTTATCTTCCAACCTCACCTCTCCTAACCATGGCTAAGAAGCAGAGAGTATCAAAAACTGAGGCCTGCAGAAGCAAATTATGAAAGAGTCCCATAGACCCTCATTCAGAGTCACTTTTATCTACATCTAATTCAAATGAGCTTTGGTCCTGTGTTTTAGACCTCCGGGATATCAGAAGTGGCAAACCAGTAGAGAGGAGAAGGATAATGGTGACTGCAGGCACTGTTTACCTTCTAAGGGCAGAATGCAGTAACTCCATTTGGAAACTTTTCCACAGAAAGAAATGTTGAAATGATTCTAACTAATACTGCACTACTTTCATAGTGTGAACATTTTAGAATTGCATATATTTAATGATTGCATTAAGCGTCTCTATGAGATTTGGTACGTACGATTAGGTTCATATCTTGAGCTCTACTTTTATCTTTTCCTTTTCCAGCTTGGCTGGTCCATTGGTCCTAATCACTTGATAAAACATTTACAGACAGTTCAACAAAACAGCATTTATACTTGTGCAACTCCTTTACAGGTAGGTTTTATAGTAATTTGGGGTTGAGACATGGTCTTTTGGTGAAGGTGTTACCTTTATGTTGTGTGTTTGAATTGGCTTAGCTCTTCCTTTCATGTCCTTTTTGAGCAGGGCTTCTAGTATAATTTGAGAATTATACTAGAATCTAGTATAATTTGAGAATATATAAGAAGCTCTCTCTGTATATGGCCATTTATTGCAGAAAATAGGGGATTGTTGTTATCCACCTAGAGACAATTGGTTAAAATAAACCATGGTCTGGTCTATCTAAACATTTAAATATTATATGACTGTGTTGGTTTCCTATTTCTCTGTAACAAATTACCACAAACTTAGTGGCTTAAAACAAAACAATTTTTTTTAATCTTACAGTTCTGGAGGTCAGCAGTCAAAATGAGTCTTGCAGGGCTAAAAGCAAGGTGTCTGCATTGCTCTATTCTTCTGCAGGCTCTAAGGGAGAGTCCATTCCTTGTCTTTTCCAGCTTCTAGGGGCTGCTCGCATCCTTGGTTTATGGTCACATCACTTCTGTGACTCTAACTCTCCTGCGGCCTTCCACCTTTTTCCCTTATAAGGATCCTGGTGATTGCATTAGGCCCCACATAATCCAAAATAATCTCTCAGTCTCAAGATCCTTAACTTAAATCACATTTGCAAAGTTCATTTTACCAGGCAAGGTAACATATTTACAGGTTCTGGGTTTTAAGACATAGGCATCTTTAGGGGCCAATATTCTAATACCCTGGCTGTTTAAAATTAAAAGAAAAGAAAAGGAAAGGGAAAAGGAAAGAGTGAGGAAGCTCTATAATTACTGATGGAAAGATTTCCAGAATATATTGTAAAGTAAAAACAAGATACAAAGCAGTGTATATTTATATTTTGTATAAGAAAGGAACTGTTTCCTTGTCTTTTCTTAAAGGATCTCTGAAAGATCCATAATGAAACTAGTAAAAGTGGCTATTTGTAGTGGTAAGGAGAATAGGTGAAATTAGTAGTTAGGGACAGGAATAGATGTAAGGCTTTTTAATGTATATCTTTTTTATATTGTTTCTATTTTTTTAATGTTTATAAAACAGGGATCTACATACAATCATTCTGCAAATAATCAGAACACTGAAAAAAAATATATTTTTCTGAAAGGCAGTTAAAAAGCCAAAAGAGTGAAATATGTTGGCTACCGTAAACTTTTTTTTTTTTTACTTCCTGTCAAAAATACCTACTGAATGAGAAAAAAATCTATTTTACATTTCTTTTTCCAGTGACTCTAATATCATAATAAAGGCAAGTTCTAACATTGGTTTTATTATATATTAAACTCATTTTATCCTCTAAAAAAAATCCACTATTTAACAAATATTTACTGAGTATTTTAGATACAGCAGCAAAAATTCCTGCCCTCATGGAGATTATAGCCTAGTGGAGGGACACAGATAATAAATAAATATTTTAACAATATAATATGTCAGAAGTTGATAGATGCAATGGAGAAAAATAAAGTAATGAAGAGGAAAAATATAAAGTGTGAAGGGGGAGGATATACAATGTTAAGTGGAATCATCTTTGAAATCCTTACCAAGAAGGGGCCATTTGAGCTATGAACTGAAGGAGGTTAAGCAGTCACATGCTTATCTAGAGAAGAAACCTCCTGAAAGTACAAGTGCAAAGGCCCTGGGGTAGGCAGCCTGGTTATCATGTTTATATCAGTGAAGAGTACAGAGGCTGGGATAGGATGATTAGGGGAGAAGAGTAGGAGGAAAAAAATTAGAAAGATAGCTGGGAGCCAGATCAAGTAGGAGCATGTTTGTCACTGTGGAGACGGAGTGAGATAGGAAGCCACTGGAGAGTTTTTGAGCACAGGAGTGACATGATCTAACTTGTGTTATCAAAGGGAGTCTGGCTGCTTAGTTGAGTTAGAAGTTGAAGTGATCAAGGAGAGAGACAGCAGTGAACTGAACCAATATGGAGATGAGACAAGTGGTGAAAAATGATTGGGTTCTGAATATATTTTGAAGGTAGAGCTGACAGTATTTGCCAGTGGATCACATGTGGGGTATGAGAAAGAGAGGAGTCAGGTACAATTTTACAGTTAGGACAATGTTTCTGTCTCCTGGGATTTGGATTTTCTAGCATAATGTCTCCTACTGTTGGGAATGAATAAGTTGCTGAGAAAAAGAAAGTTTCAGCTAAGAATCTGGAATATCTTTTTCGAACCATCTTATTCTCCATTTCTGCTAAGCAGCCTGTTTTTTGTTGTTGTTTTTTTCCATGCCCTCAGACAACCATGTTTTGAAATTGGCCCAAGTTTCCAGGGGAACCACAGATTCCTAGGCTGAAGCAACCAATCCTTATTTATCCAAGATTTCTTTAGTACTAGAGAGTTATTGATATTAATTTTTTTTCCTGCTGAATGCTTTTAGCATGCAGTCTTCTCCATCACTGCAACCTTCTCTGTCTCAGTGTCATCTCTTGCCATGCTATCTCTCTTGCTAGCTACAGCCACACTAGGCTTCTCTCAGTTCTTCCAAAAGAACAGTATATCCTGCTTGTTCATGTAAATGTTTTCTGTTTGATCCCTCTGCCCTGCCCTTACCAATGCACAATAATTGGAAGGCTCACAAAGGCAAGGACCATGTTTATCTTGTTTATCATGATAGTCCCAGCATTTATCACAATGCTTGTTTTAATATAGGGACTCAATTTATTTACTAAGTAATTGAATTTATCCTTTAGTTCTTGATATCTTTTGGCTGTGATTAATTTCCCTAAAATTTGGCCACTTTGCTCTGCCCCTGTATTTCTTAACTATTTGAAGTTCTCGATTTTTTGCTTGGATCTCCTGGTTTACTCTGAGAACCAATATTTCTAAGTTGTCCCAGTTCACACTTGCCTACCCAGCTTCCAAAGACCCGTGTTCATTATGTATGCCCTGATTCAGATTTGTTTACCTGTTCCTGACCTATTGCCCTCTCAGACAGCTGCCTAATAAATAACATTGGCTTTTCTCTGAGCCCAGTTACACTCCTGTGTCTTCTTACTTTCCTAAAGAAGAGTAGAGAAGTCACTCCACATAACCCAAAAACTTCTTTCTAATCCCTGTGGCATTTAGACCACCTTCCTGGGATATGAATAATTAGAACAGGGATTTGCATACCCATGGGGCACGACACAGTAGGTCACCTTTCATTTCTACTGCATCCTCCAAGGTAATGGGGAAAGGCTGACTCATCGTTTTTCTGGTCATCTTTCAGATTTATATCTAGCAAGTCATCCTACAGTTCACCTCAATAGAAAACAACTTACTGTCTTTTAATTCCCAAGTATGCCATCTTTATATAATACCTCTTTTTCAATCTGGGTTTTCATAGCTCATTCTCAGTTCTTCACATTAGATTTAGTAATTTCGTTGTGACTGATTCCTCCATTAATCTATAGAGTTTAACATAGGTTCACAGGAATTCAACTGTAATTCTCTGAATGACTTTTTAGCCCATAATATTACTCAGACAATCGTTATTTATTATACCAATAAACTCAGCAATAAATAACATTACCATATTTCCTTCGTACATTTTTCAATGTTGACATACAGGAAGCCTTGGCTCAAGCTTTTTGGATTGACATCAAGCGCATGGATGACCCAGAGTGTTACTTTAATTCCTTGCCAAAAGAGTTAGAAGTAAAAAGAGATCGGATGGTACATTTACTTGAAAGTGTTGGCCTAAAACCCATAATTCCTGATGGGGGATACTTCATCATTGCTGATGTATCTTTGCTAGGTTTGTAAGAGTTTTTATTATTTCAAATATATGGAAAGTTACATGTGAAAATATGGAGAAAAGGTTGGTGTCAAAGCCATATCAGTATTTTATCTAAGGAAAAATGGATTTTCACAATATCATTGTTTTTCTACAATCATCTTGACTTTTAGGTCCTTGAACTTAAATGTGACTGTTGTTATGTGGTTATGGAATCAGTTGTTCTAGGTATCCTATTAAACATAGAATGTACTGTCATCTTGTTCTGGTGTGTAATGTAAAACATGAAATAATATGGATGCCCTCTGTCCCTGTGAGTAAAACTTTAGTTTCCTTTTTACTTGAGAAAAAATAAGGTTTCTAGAATGTGGATGCCATCAGGGATTATTTTCCATTTTAGGATATACTGAAGTGAAGTAAAAAAGGAAAATAATATTTATTGAGCATCTACTACATGCCTAGTACTTTCAAGTACCCATTTGAAGAAAGTTCCATTTTTTAAGACATTAAGACTTAGAAAGTTTTCGATAACTTGCCTGAAGTCACACAGCTAGATTCCAAATATATAGTTCTGTCTCCAAAAAGGAATGGTCTTTATATTACCTGAAGTTGTTATAATTAATTCTGACATGCCATACAAATCTAAAGTTTGAATCATGATAACATTTTATACATAACTTATTTTTCTTCAAAAAAACTATAATGTTAATAATAGTACATTTAAGAGCATAATTTATTCTGACAGAAATTATACTTATTCTAAATAATTTTTAAATGTTTTAAATGTTATTTCAATGAAGCTATGTGCCACTGAACTTGAAAAGCCTTTTGTATATACCAAATTTTATAAAGCCAGTAACTTTTGACTTTATAATATAACAATGATTATTGTTTCTTCATTTGTTGTGAGAGAAGCAGAGGCCATGGTGACCAAATTTCTCACTGTACTATTGCCAGAGAGCTGTATTTGCCAGACTCCTAAGCTCTATTTTTATGTAAAACCCCTTAAGATGTACTCTGAAGTGTGGAAACCACTTTTTCTATATTGGGTCTAAATGTACAGTTCATTTCATGAAATGATAAAAAGAAATAACAATTTTCATCACTTATATTGGGTTGTCAGAAAAGTCATGGCGTATTTTTTTCTGTTTTTCTTTGCAGAAATGCATTATGATTTTTCTGACAACCCAATAGTTTTGCTTTTGAATTGGAAATTGCAAGATTTTCCACAGGAATTACTTTGTTTAACAGAAATTGATTTATACTTCATCTGCTCTCAAAAAGAATTTGAGCTAACTTAAAAGTCTTCTATGCAGTAATATATACATAGAAATGTTTATTTATAATAGAAAATCAATGTCACAATGTCACATAGGAAGGAGGAGGAAGCAAATATTTCAGTCACCTAGGTTTATTTTGTATTGTAATTAGCATTAACTTGAGACTGAACTTTGTGGCAGCAAAGGCAAATAGAAAAATGGAATTAGTTACATAATTGTTTAATAAAAGGAAACTTAATAGCTTTTTAAATAATAATAATTCTTTCCTGAAACCAAACTTTTCCAGATAGTAAATTCTAAATAGAATTTGTCACATTGTGACATTAAACATCAAAAGGACAATGATGGAACTTTTGCTTGGATTATTGCATTAAATTAACTAGCTTCTTCTTCTATCTTCAGTCAGTCTATTCTGCATGCTATACTAGTTTGTCTTAGATCTTGAACTAGTGTTATATACCCTAATACTATTAAAATATGTTTCAATAAAGAAATATTTTGTTTAGTTTTTTTGGGGATCTCTGACTCAAGTATTCAAAAAAAATAGATTCTAACTTTCTTCTAAATATAAAATCTTTAGAATTGTATTTATTCCCTTCTTTCCTTTTAAGCACCACGGCAATAAATTCCTCTTTTCTAAGCATTTTAAGAATAAATGAATAGTATAGCTAATGTCAATTACAGTTAGTTAATATCCTCTGGTTCTTCCTTCTACTGCTGTAAGTAATCACCTTTCTCTGGATTACCTTCGCATATGCTACTATTGTGTGCTTGTCACATGGAGTTTTCACATAATTTACAACAAACTCCAACTTTCTTAAATGATCATTTTTGTTAGAGCCAAACCTGAGTTAAATATACATATGTACATATAATGTGAAATACTTGAAATAGTAACTTGACTTCCTCATTTGTAAAGTGAATATTTTAGTTACCTCTCAGAATTATAGGACAAATAAGTGAGAGAATCATGTAACATATTTAGTAAATAGTAAGTTCTCAATGAATTGTAGTATATTATGAGCACTATTATATGGAATTTTTACATTCTTAAAGCACAAGGGAGAATGGAAATAAAATCATTAACTAAAAACATATTTAGATTTTTTTTTAAATATAGGTGAAACTTTCATCAACGTCAAGGGTTTCACATTGTTAATTTGAAGAGACCTAGTAGTATTTAGTGAATACAAGAAAGATGATAACTGCCTCAATTTGTTTTGAGCAATAAATTATAAAATTCCATTGATTATAATAACCATCAATGTTATTTGCTTCAGGCTATTCAAAAGATCTAACAGTAGAAGTCAATAAAATTGAAACAATATGAAATATCGATTGCTGATACTAAATGCCAGAGAAATATCTAGTGCAGACCTTAAAGCAAAATTAGAGCAAGAGACAAAATATTTGAAGTTATTCCCCAAAGCATATTTGAAGTTTTCCCCCAAATTTAACATTTTTTAAAAAAGCATAATATATGGAAGAAAGAGCTAAACAATAAGGATATCATTTGGAAGATCTACACAGACACTTCCCCTTTAAAAATAATAATATTATTTAGTCATTCAACAAATACGCTTTTCAAAACTTATATGCTAGACACTGACCTAGGAGTTAGGGATAATGATGGGCTGCAATACAGACACTTTATATATTTATTATATGCTCCCTTGTGGGGCATATAATCTAATAATGAATGACTATTTGGAGATATAATTATTACTGATGAATACTCTATACATGTATATGTTATTTCCTTAATAATAATCATAGAGTCTTATATTGTCTCTAGATAGAAAGGCAACACTCTTCTTTCCTTCCCCTTTTCTACTCTCTTCCAGTGTTAAGAGCTGTATGCATGAGTGTGATCAACAAGATGTCTATGTGAGTACTGCCTTAGAGTATAAGTAAAGCTCATCTGTGAATGCCTCACTTCCCACCACACCATGCAACATGAGACTCCAGCAGATTCTAGGAATATCTTCTGAGAAAAATTTTGAATCTTGATAGACTTAAATGAAATACATGTTGCCTTAGATATAATACATAGGCCATCTAATTTTTGTTGTTGTTTTAGATGCAGACCTGTCTGATATGAAGTACAATGAACCTTATGACTATAAATTTGTAAAATGGATGATCAAAAATAAGGTAATGTTTATTCGCCTTTGCAATATTGTGCTGTATTTTATAGTTAATTTATGAAGGAAACTTGCTGACATGCTTTGAACAATGTTAACTTTAATTTTGTTATATGATAGTCCACTCGTGGCTATTTGGAGAATTTTAAAAACATTTTTCCTTTTGAAAATTATAGTGAATATTTAGAAGCACCTATTTGTTTCTAATGTTTATGTCCCTAACTTTAATATTTGAAGTATAAGTAGTTTTTATATTTCATTTTCTATTTATTTTTTAGAAACTGTCAGCCATCCCAGTTTCAGCATTCTGTAATACAGAAACCAAATTACAGTTTGAGAAGTTTGTGCGATTTTGCTTCATTAAAGTAAGTTCTCCACTCTACTGAAAAACACATTTATAATGTCCTCCCTTCTGGTTTATAAATCACCATTTTTTTTCTATTGCTAGACATGATGTGCTCATATTCAGGGGTTTTTTTGGTTTTTTTTAAAGATTTTTATTGGGGAATTGGGGGGATGGGAACAATGCTGGGGAATTGGGGGAAGGGGAACAGACAAGTTGTTGTCGTTTTGTTCTTCAGTCTAGTTGTGGAGGATGTTGCTTCACTGGCCCAAGTTGGCACCATCATTGCACTCTTCCTGGGGGAGGCATATCAGTCGCCGGCTTCTGGACGGCCGCTCACTGTGGCTGCTGGCTGCTCACGCTGGCTGCTGGCTACACACGGTAGCCCATGGCAACCCACTGCCACAGGGGCTGCAGCCTCTGCCGTTGCCGGCGACTCACAGCAGCCCAGCTCCAGGTTGAGCTGTTGTTCAGCATCTTAGCTGTAGAGGGCAGTGTCACTGGCCCTCATATGTGGGATCTGAACCGGGGCCCTCTGGCATCCCAAGCCAGTTCTTAACCATCGTGCCACTCGGCCGGCCCTCATATTCAGTTTTTAAATGTCAGCTTGCTGCCATGAAATTAACTGCTTACCAGAACAAGAATGTTGAGTTTACAACATAATCAGACTTCTTACCATGTAATGTTACAATGTCTAGCATGCAATAAAAATTATTAGACATGTCTTGTTAGGGAGAACACTTCACAGATGGTGTAGAGCCCTGAAAACCACACTGTACATCTGAAGCTGATGTTGAATAATATTGTATGTCAACTATAATTATATATACATATAGGCATGGGATGTGGAATAGAGGATGGGAATGGAGTCAATGGAAGTGTAACAGATAAGTATGATATCGGGGGTGGGAGGGCAGTGGATGGGGGAGGGACATTGTCACTTTGTGAGGGGTGAAAAGGATAACTATTGCATTGTTTTGTACACCTGAAACTAATAAAAAAAATTACTAGACATGTGAAAATACAAGCAATTGTGACCCTTAAAAAGAAAAAAAAGCAGTCAATACAAACAGATCTCCGGTGACCCATATGTAGAAATTAGCAGACAAGGACTTTAAAGCAGAAATTATAAGCATGTTCAGAAAGTTAAAGGAAAATATAGCCATAATGAGTAAACAGATTAAAACCAATTTTAAAAGAATCAAGTGGAAATTCAAAAACTTAAAGATGTAATATCTGATATGAAAAATGTATGGGGCTTAACATACAAAGGATTGAGGATGACAGGAAAAATACAGATATACTTGAATACAGAGCCACAGGAATTATCCAACCTGAAAAACAGGGAAAAATTATTTTTGAAAAAGTGAACAGAGCCTAAATCTATGGGACAATATCAAGTGATACTCTACATGTAATTGGAGAACCAAAAAAGAAGAGCGAATTTAGCAGGAAAACAATTTTAGGAAATAATGGCCAAAATTTTCCCAGATTTGGTGTAAAGCAACTTACGCATTTAAATTTCAGTCACCCACACCAGGGTATAAAGAAAACCACACCAAGACACATCATCATCAAACTGCTGAAAACTAAAGGTTTTAAAAGCAGCCAGAGAGAAATTACACCTCACATGTACAGGAGCAGATATGAGTGTTAGTGAGCTACTTCTTGTTATAAACAGTAGAAACCAGAATACAATGAAATGACATCTTCAAAGTGCTGCAATAAAAAATATATCAGCCCAGCATTTGGTCAAGATGGCAGAATAGGTAAACTCTGTTTACCTCCTCTCGTGACCATGTCAAAATTAGAACTAAACTACAGAAAAACCATCATTGAGAATCATCTGAAGTCTAGGGGAACTAAAGCCCTACAACTAAGGACATACAGAAGAAGCCACTCAAGACTTGTAGGATGGGCAGAGATGCAAAACAGGCTGGTCCTATACCTGCCAGTGACTATTAAAAATTAGGAGGGATAACTCAGCTGCGTTGGTTCCCCCCACAGGAGTGAGGGATCACAGCCCCACACCAGGCTTCCCATCCCAGGGTTTCAATGCTGGGGAGAGAAGTCCCCAGAACTTCTGGCTTTGAAAAACAGCAGAGATTGTGGTTCAGTGGGAGGGATGGCGGCTGCATTCACAAGTGTTCCTCTTAAAGGGCCCATGTACAGACTTACTCACTATTGAATTCACACACTCTGAGCTCCAGTGCTGGAGNATTCTCAGGATCTCTATTGTAAAATTAAATTACTGGCCTTGGGTTTGCAGGGAATCATTTTTTTCCCATTTTCTTTTTTTTCTTTTTACCTTTTGACCCCCTTCACCCATTTCTCCCACCCCCTAATCTCCCACCTCTGGCAACCACCAACCTGTGCCTTGTATATACAAGCTTGCAGGGTTTTTTGGTTTTGTTTCGTTTCTTAAGAGTCTATGAGAGAGATCATATAGTAGTTGCCTTTCTCTGTCTGACTTATTTCATAATGCCCTCGATGTCCATCCATGTTTGTCACAAATGGCAAAATTTCCTTCTTTTTAATGGCTGAATAATATTCTATTGTATTGGGTTGTCGGGAAAGCCATGACGTATTTTTCTATGTTTTTCAATGCAAAAATGCATCATGACTTTCCCAACAACCCAGCATATACATACCACAATTTCTTTATCCATTCATCCATTAATGGATACTTAAGTTGTTTCCATATCTTGGCTATTGTAAATAATGCTGCAATTAACATGGTGCATATATCTTTTCAAGTTAGTATTTTTTATTTCTTTGGATAAATGCCCAGAACTGAAAATGCTGAATTGTATGTTAGTTCTATTCTTAGTTTTTTAAGGCACTTCCATACTGTTTTCCATAATGACTGCACTCATTTGCAATCCCACCAACAGTGTACAAGCTGTCTTTTCTCCACATCCTCACCAGCACTTGTTATTTCTTGTTGTTTTTTATTTTTATCATAGCCATTCTAACAGGTGTGAAGTGATATCTCATTGTGATTTTGATTTGCGTTTCCATGATGATTAATTATGTTGAGCATCTTTTCATGTACCTGTTAAGCCATCTGTATGTTTTCTTTGAAAAAAAAAGTCTATTAAGATGTTCTGCCCATTTTGTAAACAAATTGTTTGGGTTTTTTTGATATTGAGTTGTATGAGTTCTTTATATATTTTTGATATTAGTCTTGTATCAGATATANCAAGTGTTCCTCTTAAAGGGCCCATGTACAGACTTACTCACTATTGAATTCACACACTCTGAGCTCCAGTGCTGGAGCAGCAGCTCAAAAAATGTCAGGGACATACGGGAAGGAACTGAATTGTCTGGCATCAGGGCAAGGGCTGGAGGGGCAGCTTTCTCCCAGATGGAAAAGTTGGTGAAAGCCATTGTTTATTTGTTGACTTGTCTCCCTCTTGGCATGCGAACACAGGCAGCTGCCATATCTGAGTCTTCATCAGTCTGGTTCACACCATTCATTTGCCCTGATTCCCGGAGATCCCACCCCACCCAAATTTTGAGCATACTCAAGCTGCTTCTAGTGGCTTGTCCGTGTAAATGACCAGCTGTGGCTCATGCTGTGAACTTTCCTAAAATCTCTCAAAGGTTCACAAAACCCAAACAAGCAGCATCTGGCTTTGGCATGTCCCATCCCTCTGGTTCAGCAGCCCTAAGACCAGCATTAGCAGCAGCCAGTTTCAGTTTGTGGCTTGGCCTTTTGAGGCACCTCCAAGCCCAGTGAGGGTGGCAACTATCTGCAGGTTGCTTTGTGGCTCTTGCCAGGTGGCCCTGGGCAGGGCACAGGCTGCAGCTGAATTTGGCCTGTGGCGGGGTCCCTCCCAGGTGGCCCTGGAGCTAGTACACTTGGTGGCCAGCTTTAGACCCAGCCAGAGCATCACCTGGCCACCTCTGGGAAAACACACCCAAAGGGCAGACTGGACAGGCACCAGAACCCTGCTAAAGCAAATCCTGGTCCATAGAGTCAGCCCTGCACAACAGCTCCTTCACTGTAGTCAACAGCCAGTTCTCAAAACCAATCAGCCCAAGCACCAATCCCTCCCACTGATGTGCCAACAGCAATCAAGGTTTAACTACAACAGGGGGGCACACACAACCCACAGAAAGAACACACCTGGAGTGCCCAGCTCAAGTGACCAGGAAGACTATGCTACTGAGCCCTACAGCACACCTACTATATAAGGCCACTCTACTAAGACCAGGAAACAAAGCAGCCCTACCTCATACATAGAAACAAACACAGGGAGGCAGCCAAAATGGGGAGACAATGAAACATGTCCAAAATAAAAGAACAGAACAAAACTCCAGAAAAAGAACTAAACAAAAGGGAGACAAAGCAATTGATCACATGCAGAATTCCAAACACTAGTAATAAGGATGCTCAATGATCTCAGGGAGAACTTCAACAAAGAGATAGGAAACATAAAAATGGAGATAGAAAACATAAAACACAACCAGTCAGAAATAGAAAAAAAACCCACAATAACTGAAATAAAGACTACATTAGAGGGAACCAACAGTAGATTAGATGAAGCAGAGGATCGAATCAGATTTAGAAGACAATGTAGCAAACAACACCCAAGCAGGACAGCAAAAAGAAAAGAGAATANTAGTGATTTTCTGACTTGCCAAAGATTGTTCCTAAAACTGCAGATATAACTGGCATGTCTCAGAGTCACTCCAGCCAGGCTCCTGAATCACCTGTGCTAAGGACTTCAGCTAATCAACTGTGGGACTGTGTCTGACCTCTGGAAGCCCAATCCCAGGATACAGAACTCAAAGCTGCACTTGGCTCCTGGCTCCAAGACACGTAGGTTCAATAGAGGAATGGTCTGAAAGCATCTTTAAGCCGTGTAGTGCTTACATACACATGCATATGCACACACACAAGCTTAGAATTGCATCTGTCTCCCTTTTGCCTGGCAAATAGATATTTTTAATCAGGGTCTGGTTTTCAGCCTAAAATTACATGGAGAGGGTGTCTCAGCCCTTGCTGCCCAAACATGGGGAGAATGGGTATTTAGATCAGTGCAACATTTTTGGAGGGCAATTTCACAGTATTTGTCAAAATGTTATATGAGCATGCCCTTTGATGCCCTGATTCTATTGCTAAGTATTTATCCTTTGAACATGCAAATGTTCACCAACAAATATGAGCAAGAATGTTCATGACAGCATTATTTACAATATGGAAAAGCTGGAAACAACCAATTCCTCCATTATTGCTAATGTAAAATATCTAGTCAAAGAATACAGCCCATCTCTGAATTGAAAAAAACTCATGGACAATTGAATATGATGTTTATGCAAATAAAACAAAGCTACATCAATAGATTAATATACAAGGTACAATACGAATGTATGCTACATGAATCTGAATTATGCAAATTAGATACTGGCCATTAAAAAAATATTAATAGTCTTTGTTGTCCTCAAAATTTTTATTTACCCAAATAAAACATTTGCTTAAAAAAAATACATTTCAAGACTGGCAGGCCCTGTGCTTATGCAATTGCAACACGGCAGTGTCAACTGAGCTATAAATAGGGCCACGTCTTGGCCAAGATGCTGAGGTAGGAAGGTGCTTGGAAAGTGGGAGGAATTGAATGACCTCCAGTGTAGTGGGACACAGCACTGATGCCCCACTGCTGTTTTCGGGCATAACTTTTTGTTCAGGAAATGAACAACACTCAATGAAGGATCTTAAGTCACAGACTCTTTCCTTATTTCATAATCAATTAAAGGGAATATTAATAGATCTAAATACTTTTGAGTTCCAACCAAAAGTACTCTTAGGTATGATCTATCACAATGTAGTTTAGCTATTTGGAAGCAAGCCATAACTAAATGCTCATTAACTTAAAGCGTAGCTTATATCATTTTACTGTGGACCAATTTTATGAAGAATTTGAATCAAACAAGTGCAGTTATTTTTTTATCTAGAAATTCATGATCATCTAAGTGTAGTGGGAAATTCTCANTCCCCCAATTCCCCAATAAAAAAAATTTAAAAAGAAGAAAGAGCTTCCCAGACAATAAAACGCCAAAGGAGTTCATCACCACCAAACCAGTATTACAAGGAATGTTAGAGGGACTTCTTTAAGGTTAAAAAGAAAGAGAAGATAAAAAATATGAATAATATTGTAAAGTGGGAAAACTACGTATCTATCAATAATTACTTTCAACATAAATGGATTAAATGCTCCAATCAAAATATAGGGGGCTAAATGGATAAGAAAACAAGACGCTTACAGATGCTGCTTACAAGAGATTCACTTCAGATTCAAAGACACACAAAGACTGAAAGTAAAGGGATGGGGAAAAGATATTTCATGTAAACAGAAACGAAGAAAAACAAAAACAAAAAGTGCTGGAGTAGCAATACTTATATCAGACAAAATAGACTTTCAAACAAAGGCTATAACAAGATACAAAGAAGGACCCAGTAATCCCAATTCTGGATATTTTTCCAAAGAAACCCAAAACGCTACTTCAATGGGACATGTGCATTCATACCTTCACTGCAGCATTGCTTACAATGCCAGGATGTGGAGGCAGCCTGGTTCTCCATCAATGGGTGAATGAATAAGGAGGAGGTGGTACATATATACAATAGAATACTGTTGAGCCAAGGAAGGGAATGGGTTCTCGCCATCTGTGGCAGCATAGCTTGACATGGAGAATATTGTGCTGAGTAGAGTATGTCAGACAGAAAAAGACAAATGCAATGTGATTTCACTTATATGTGGAATCTAAAAAACAAAATAAACAAACAAGCAAAACAGAAGCAAACTAATAGATGCAGAGAATATTTTGATGGCTACCAGATGGGAGCAGGTTTAGGAGTGGGTGAAAAGAGGGAAGGGATTAAGACGTATGCATTGGTTGTTACACAGTAGTCATGGGGATGTAGGGTATAGCATAAGGAATATAGGCAGTAATGTTGTAATAACTGTGTATGGTGTCAGATGGGTACAAGATTTATCAGGGTGATAGATGGGAGGTGGGTTGGAAGGAAGGATAAAAAAGGTGAAGGCATTAAAAAGTACAAATTGGTAGTTACAAAACAGTCATGGGGATGTAAAGTAAAGCATAGGGAATATAGTCAATGATGTATTAAAAACTATGTATAGTGCCAGGTGGGTACTAGACTGGTCAGGGGGATCACTTCTTAAATTATATAAATGTTTAACCATTATGCTGTACACCTGAAATTAATATAAAATAATATTAAATGTCAACTGTAATTGAAAAATGTTAAAAGGAGGCAAAAGGTGAAGGGGAATAAGAGGTCCAAATTTCCAGATAAAAAATAAGTCTTAGGGATGTAATGTACAACATAGGCAATATAGTCCATAATATTGTGATAGCATAGTACGGTGTCAGATGATTGCTGGACTTATCATGGTGATCTCTTCTTTAGATATATAACTGTTGAATAACTATTGTATACACCTGAAACTAATATAATATGTTAGCTGTATTTTAATAAAAATATTTTTTTAAATGAGGAAAAAAATATCAGCCCAGAATTCTACAATATATCCAGGAAAATACCTGTTAAAATTGAAAATGATATATACATCCCTGATAAATGAAAGCTGAGATAGTTCATTATATTAGATCTGTACTAAAAAAAAATCTGAATGTATTATTGCTGTTTTTAAGATGCAATTGCTACTAAAAGCAGTCACACTGAGATCAAGGAACTCTATATCAACACAGTCATCTGCAAACCTAGTCAGAATGATGTAAAAATTGTTTTCAACTTTTAGAGCCACAACCTATAAAGTATGGAAGACTTATCCAGAATAGAATATAAATATTGACAAACTAACAATGTCAACATTTAATTTGTAGAAGAACAGGTAAGGCCATTAATATTTTCATCTTACACTGGATCTAGAAATAGAGGTATGTTGCTTGAAGTTATAAACAGAACTAATGGAAGATAAAAATAACCTAAAACTCCAGTTTTAAAATGGTAAACACAGCCCCTCCAATTCTCTTCATAGAAATCATTAAAAAGCAACTAGGAGAATGCAAAACAAATTCATAAATTCCCCAGTAAATGAGAAAGAGTTGCCAAAAACAGTGCAGGTGATGGTAGAGAGAAAATACCTCGAAAGGTTCCTGCTTCTACATCTTCACATCATAGACAAAGCCAGCAGATAGCATGCTCATTACCCAGAACACTAGGCACAGTACGTTTACTGGCAGGGGGAATTTACAAACAGGATTCAGTCCAAAGTGAGTAATAAAAAGGAACCAGCTATGAATTTATAAAAATATAAGGAAAAAAAGAGAAAGGTACAAGGTAAAACAAGTGTCAGACGGAATAGTCAACCAGAAAAACGTCATAGAGCCCATAAAAATTGTGGTATTTCAAATTCAAATCCTTTCAAACAAGAGGCTAAAGCAGAGAGTGTCAATGTTTGGGGAAGACAGAGTAAGACAATATAAGAACATGAAATGGCAGCTGTCAGAGTTCAGGTAAGAGATTGAAGGGAAAAAATAAAGCTATTGGAAACTGTGCTGACATTGGAAACAGCACAGAGAATGCTAAATACTTCTGTAAGCACATTAAGATTAAGAAAAGTGAGCAAAAAGAGGTAGAAAAGAACAAAGAATTAGAAAATATTAGAGAGAAAAATTATAGATGTGGAAGACAAATGAAATACGTAGAGTCCCGGAGGAGGGGGGAAGGGAATTTTATAGCTTTATTTTGAGAATGTTTTCCATTTAAAAAAATAAGCAAATCTAAAAATTGAAAGTGAATGCCTTTCAGGAAGGCATTCAGTGTCTCAGGAAAAATTGTCACAGAATGACTGACACTGAGATATACTTTGTTTAATATATTGGACTTTGCAGATAAAGAAATGATTCTTTGGCATCTAGACAAAAAGATCAAGGCCTCCATGAGGACAGGAGAGGATCACTGTGGACTTCACCTCCTTTACATCAATACATTCAATATTGAAAGGCAGTAGAGCAGTACCAAGAAGTCCCTAGGGAAATTTCTCACACCTAACTCAGCCCTTTGGAAAGATTAAAAATAAAAGGGTGGCAAAACATGCCAAAAAAAGGAAATCAAAAGAAAGCAGGTTGAATTTAGGGCAAAATAAGCCAAAAAGCAGCACTTTACGATGGTAATGGATAAAATCCTCAATAGCTGTCAAAATATATGAAAGGATGCTCCACCTTACTCGTAAGAGAAATGAAAATTAAAACTGGAATGAAATTTTATCTATTAGATTGGAAACAACCAAAAGAACTAAAAAGTTCCATAAGATATTTTCATAGATTGAGAGTGGGAGTATAATTTGTCCTCTTTGACTTGTTTCCATACTTATATATTTAATTTGATTGTTTTCCTTTTGGAGGCCTGCCTTTGCATTTGTACTTTGAAAAACTCTCTTCATTTGAGATCAGATAGTCACTTAAATCTTCATTTGTACTATTACATTTTATTATTGTTTCTGCTTCACCAAAATCTGTTAAAGTGAACAGATTAGAGTACTATCAAAAACTTAATGAATGATGGATGTACAAGTAATTTGCTCGAGTTGCCTATTTTCAATTAGGCAAATGCCAGTTAGTAGTACCATTCACCATCCTCATGATTGTGTGTCAGAAAGAATCACCATATTTGTAAACATTTTAGCAGAAGATAGACTTTGCAGATTTCAGCGATTTTAGTAAACTTGTATTTTCAGCAAACTTTTTCTGAACAGCAAAGAATAAAATTTTTATAGGAATCTTAGAATTGGATATAAACATTGGCAGTAGACACAATCGATAAATGCACAGTTTCTCAAATGAAAAAGATTTCCCCAATACACATTCCTTCCCTAAAGACCTTCAAACACCCTGACTGAGATAAAGTTTCAGTCCAATAATAGCATGAGATTATAGCTGGCCCACATAAGGGATGTCAGGTCATGTGCAAAACTGGGTGAGGTGAGAGGCAAGAAAGCAAAGTAAATCACTTAATTTACACTGAAGGAGAACTTCAAGTAAAGGGAATCCACTGACTAGAGATATTGTGCACATACATCCCACATCTGAAAGCCTCCATAGTTAGCAGTGACCACAGCAGCTGTGAGCCATTGAAAACATGGGCATTGATTCCTCAATTCTCGTTCCACCTGGCACCCTCTCTGTTTACTGGGGGCTAAGGGAGTGGTTTTCTTTTGTTGTCTACTAGAAGCCTCTGTGAAAGAGATTTGTGATTTTGCACATTACGTACCCAAATGAATGAAAATAATAAATATTGATCCCACCAGCACAGCCCTCAGACTCTGCCCACATCAGGGTCATTTGCAAGCCTGGGTCTTCTCTGGCACATCAGGCTGCTTGGACTACCACAAGTAGTTATGAATAGTCATAGTGTCTACACTGATGGACATAGTTTTGGCTGGTATCAAGTTAAACTGTTTTTAGTCCAACCTTTATACTCGTATGTAGTTTGTCAATCATTTTCCTGGTGGTACTCTTTGGTCCTGTGCAGGTTAAGTTGTAGATTTCTTCGGTGTCAGGATAGTAGCAGAAAGTGCCCTGAACTGGCAACCAGCATCACAAAATAGTATGATGTAATGATTGACGTCACACTTCTCTAGTTCCTCTAATACTGAATTCTTCTGAGGCTCATGCACTTTTTCAGCAAGACAGCAATGGGATATAGCCTTTAGCTATGTATTGGATTGTCGGAAAAGTCATGACACATTTTTGCAATGAAAAACATAGAAAAAATACGTCATGACTTTTCCGACAACCCAATATTATAGCAGTGTAATAACTGGTTTGTGTGATTTGCTACTGGCTCCTTAAAGAGCTTGGGACCTGTGTACTAAGCCACGAAATGAAGGGAAGATGCTGCAGACACCATTTCCTGGTCTTTGTCCATGTTCCTGCTGGGGTTGTGGCTTAATATGGGCAAGGCTTCCAGTGACTCAATTCACTGGGAAGGCGTGCCCCTCCAATGAATGCTCTGGGGCTCTGTCATCACTGCGAAGGCCAAGGTCATGCTGGAGCTCAACTGGGCCTGGCTCAAGTTACCAAGGGTTAAGAAGCACTTGCTTCCGGAATCACTGCATGACTATTCCTAATGGACTGACTTTGGTATATATATTTATATTTAAATCTTTACTTCATCTTGAATTTATTTTCATATGTAACAATGATTATATCATTTATTTACAGAAAGACAGTACACTAGATGCTGCTGAAGAAATCATCAAGGCATGGAGTAGACAGACGTCTTGATAAATGCAAACTGCATCAATATTTCTGTTAGACGACTTAGTATGAAATTGTTGTTAGTGCAGCCACTTGCTGGAGATTACAAAACAAATATCAGTGCAAATGAAATTTAAAGAAATATTTCCATTGTTTTTCCAAAAAAGTTAACCCCTCCCCTGACAATATTCAAGAGATCTGATTTTTTTTTTTCAGTTGAAATGTATTAAGACACCTTCCACTACCGTTTTATGAGAGTCAATATAACATTGTGGATATGAACTGTGAGATACTAGTTCATGCTTCACCTCTCTGTGCTTCACTTTCCTCATCATAAAAGAGACAAATATTACCTACATTATATAAAGTTTGTGAGTTGTGTGTGAGGATGAAATGGACTGTTATATGTAAAGCCTGGCAAACAAACTCTCAACTAATGTTTACTCCTTCACAACTGTATAAAAACTCTTAACCAGTTACACCCCCATCAGTTCAATATCTTTGCTTTGTCTACCCAGCCCTGTAGTTCCCTGCCCTTCATTTATCCATGGCTTTGAACTTTGCTCACAGGGTTGTTCTTCTGTTCCAAGTACTGCCATTATCTGGGATGGCTTTAGGATCCACATGGATTGCCTAAGTTTTCGGTACTTTGACCTCCTTTCCTCTGGGAATGTTCACCTCCACTTCAGGCACCCTTTCTCTTGGCCACTCCTTGAAACTTTTATCATCCCAGGCTGTTCCACCTTTGAGATAATAAAGTCGTCACACTAACCACCACCTATCCTTACAATTCTCTCTCCCTCTCCCTCTC
>NW_017732529.1:306219-307701 GCF_001890085.2 Hipposideros armiger | reverse complement strand
GCTTTCTCTACCTTTTACTATAGCAGTAATTTCTAATACTCTGCCATTCTCCATAATAAAAATACCTAACCTCCTCCATTCTCCTCACACCTCAAAGCTCACCACCACCAGCACAAATAAATGACCTCATCTCCCACTTCTGGGAAAAACAAAACAAAATGAAACTAGCTACCAGAACGGCCATCCCAACAGTGATCCTACCAATGAGCCTAGGATGCCTAATCCGCATCCATCCTTTCTTCATTTCCTCCTGGGGGTGGGAGCACATTGGGGCGGATTCATAGTTAAACAGCATTAGGCTCAGCCATCCTGAAGGAGGCCCAGGACCTCAAGAGCCAACTATTATGTGGCAATACAAATACCACATAAAATTTTTAACCCGTACACTTTTGCTAAGGACTTGATAAAATTTTCACTGTGAGGCCTTGGACTTTTCCAGTGCTAACCCCACCACCCCTTCTCTGGATCCGATTTCTTCCCACATTCTCGGGAACTGGTTCAGTCCATTCTCTTGTATCTTCAGCCTCGACTGGCTGCCTTTGCAGTGAGACATGTTCACATTGCTCCCACTTTAGAAAATCCTTTCCCTGATCCTATCTACCTTACCCTTTAATAAATATTCATTGAACTCCTACTGTGTGCCAGGCACTATTCTAGGATATATAGGCCCCTAGGATATATCAGGGAACAAATAAAAAGCTCCCTGCCTTCTAGGGCTTCTGTCCATGGGAGAGAGACTAACTAAATCATAAACATAATGAAATATATACATTTAAAAATTTTTTTTCTTTATTTTTACATAATTATTTTATTTTCAATTACAGTTGACCATAATGAAATATAATGTATGTGAAATTTATACATGGTAATTGTATGAAGAAGTAAAGCTCTAAGATAAAGGGGAACGAGAATGTTAGGGAAGCAAATGGAATGGTAAACAGTGTGGTCAGGTGGGTCTCATGGACACACATGGAAGCAGTCTTAGAGGAAGGGAGGGAGAGAGCCTGGCGAAGACCTTGGGGAGAAACATTCCAGGGAGAAGGAATAGCCCGTGCAAAGGCTCTGAGAGGAGGATGCCTGGAATGTCTGATGAGTACCAAGATTGGTATGGCTGGATGGAATAACCAAGGTCACAGAAGTAACATAGGACCTCAAGGACTAGTGTAAGGATAATGATTTAACCCAGAGAATCAGGGTGCCATCCCATCCACACTTTTTTGAATATGTAAAATGTTTTTTGCAGCATGGTTTATAATTATTCGAAACTGGGAACAACCAAAATGTCCATCAACAGTCTAATATTTAGGGAGTGTATGAACACAATGGAAGCTCATACAGCAATAAAAATTCACAAATTATAGCTACACACAGTAACATGAAGGAATTTTATCAACACTGTTTCCTCACAGTACCTTCACAGAGTTAACTGGAGTTCTCAGTAGACTGTTCTATAATACTGTGATCACTGAGGTCTCACATGCA
>NW_017732529.1:300408-303829 GCF_001890085.2 Hipposideros armiger | reverse complement strand
AAATAAAAAGGAATTGTCTGTCTCAGCTGAACACTTTAGGAGTAGCTAGTTTCGGCTACAGCTTGATCCAGGACTCAGATGATAACATGTCACTAAGCTTCATCTCGTAGTCTGTCTTCTCTGTGTCAATTTATCTTCAGCTTGCCCCCTCCTGTGATAGCATCATGGCTGGAGCAGTTTCTAAGCATCATAGGGTAACACTAGCAAATCCAGCAAAAGAGTACACTTTCTCTCTCTGAGGCTCCAGCAAATGTATAGTGTGTCTTACTGGCCCATTCCTGAGCTGTGGCCAAGAAGGCTGGACATATTTTTAAAAAGCTTATGCCAACCCAAGGTCAACTCCACACAAACTACATTGGTTGAAAGAAGGGACAAAATGAAGAAGGGAGGAAATGGATGAGCAAACATTGTAAGTGACTTCAAACCTTTTAATTGTTGTCCAGCCCTCTAAACGTAAAGGCTCCTCTCTTCTTCAGGGCTTACAATGCCCTGCGTGATATGGTCTCTCTTACTTCTCCAGTCTCATCTTTCACAGTCACTTTTTCCTACTCGAATGTGTGGTCATACTGAAATCGTTTCAATTTCTGAATAGGCCCTTTTCTCTCTGTCTTTTAGCACACATCATTTCCTGGTGTTCAAGCATGCTTAATTTAGGTATTAATGGTGCTTCATTTTAAGTGTCAGCTGGGCCACTTAAAATTGGCCCAGATATGTTGTCACACATTATTCTGCATATTTCTGTAAGAGTGTTTTGGGGTGACAATGACATTTGAATTGGTGGACTTTGAGTAAAGCTAATTGCCTTTCATAATATGGGTGGGCCTCATTCAATCAGTTGAAGGCCTTAACAGAACAAAAGGCAAGATTCCGAAGCAAGAGGGAATTCTGCCAGCAGACAGACTTCAGACTTGAACTGCACCATTGTCTCTTCCCGGACCTCCAGCCTACAGACCCACCCTACAGATTTTGGACTTGCCAACCTCCATAATTGCATGAGCCAATTTTGTAGAATGAATCTCTTTCTTTATATGAATAGAAGCATATACCATTGGTTGTGTTTCTCTGGAGAGCTCTGACTAACATAAGTAGACTAGCAAAAATGAAGATACATTATCTACAAATCCCTAAAGTTATGAAAGAAGTCATTCTATGACATTATACTGCAAAACAATAAAGAGACATGGATGGACTTCACACAGTAAACATAGATGAATTTTTGAAGATTTTTATGGAAGATGGGGACTTAGGCAGAAACTATGGTTTGGCTATCCAAAAACCAGCAATATCCACCTTCTCCTTTAACTCCTTCCATAGAGGCTAAAAAGCCAAAATACCCAGTATCTCCGCTTCCCTTCTAACTAGTCAAAAATGCCTGAGAAGAGCTTCCCTTCATAGAGAGNTTTTTGCAGCATGGTTTATAATTATTCGAAACTGGGAACAACCAAAATGTCCATCAACAGTCTAATATTTAGGGAGTGTATGAACACAATGGAAGCTCATACAGCAATAAAAATTCACAAATTATAGCAACACACAGTAACATGAAGGAATTTTATCAACACTGTTTCCTCACAGTACCTTCACAGAGTTAACTGGAGTTCTCAGTAGACTGTTCTATAATACTGTGATCACTGAGGTCTCACATGCAATCCTCAACCCTGGGCTTCTAGAATTTCTGTACCCACTGGAGTGAGGGCTTCCTTCCATGTTTTGGTCCAACAGTCAGGCCTTGGACTGGTCCATAGGAAATTCCATGTCTGGGTGCTACAAGGGAGAAAGGTTACCATTCTTTCCACTTTAGGGTAAGGAAAGCTGACGTGGGAAATGAGGAAGGCATGGATTTTAAATACAGGCTCGGTGGGTAGATAGTGCAGTATTGGACCAAGGAAAATTTTAAAGTCTGGCCTTACCATCCCTGGGACTTTAGAGACCAAGGCCAGACCTGAGGCTTACAGAAGCCTAACTAGATATTGAGGCCTAACTGGATAAAGACAGTATAATTGCTACAATGGGAAACCCAAAGGAGTTGGACAGCGGGGTCTGCAGGAAGCTAAGACTCAGAACAAGAGCACATGTGTTGGCTCTGGCTGACATGCCCGTCTACACCTAGCCCCTAGCTCCACATCTTGGACTGGCCTTGCTGGTAATCTCTGCTGCTGCTGCTGTGGTCTGGACTTCGAATTTTTAAATCTTACCTTTTCACTCATGTAGGTTGAAGTTTCTAGCCTCTTCCTCCACTGAAAATTGGGTACTTGGTCTTCTCAAAAAGAGACTGCAAGTTTTTTTTCCTCTTTCTTGCTGAGAGTACATCCCTCACACTCTCTTGAGGGAATCCCAAGTCCTTGAGGTTCTTGCATCTTTTCAAAGGATCACTCTGGTTGCTGTGTTGAGAACAAACTGTAGGGATGGCAAAGGTCAAGATATGGAAACCTAGTACAATAATTCAGGTAAAAGATCACAGGGGTGGTAGTGGAAGGATAAGAAATAGATCCTGGATAGATTTGGAAGGTAGAATCAACAGGATTTGCTAACAGAGTTTATAAGGGACACGAGAGAAAATGAGGCCTCAAGAATGAGTCCAGTTTTGGGCCTGAGCGACTGGAAGGACTGAGTGCCATCACCGAGGTCGAGATGGCTGGGGCAAAGATAAGGAGGTCAGTGTTTTTTTGTTGGTTTTTTTTTTTGTTTATTTTTTTAGCTGAGCCATCCTGCTACCTGTTGGCAGCTCAGCGGCAGCTCAGCTCAGGCCGGGAATCGAACCGCTGTTGCTCAGAGCCCGCACTCTTGAGTGAGCTCTTAACCAACTGAGCCACTCGGCTGGCCTAAGGAGGTCAGTTTTGAACACACTGAGATTCCTTCTCAACTTTCAGGTGTAGATGCTAAGTCGGCAGCTGAATAGTCAAGTGTGGAGTTTAGGAAAGATGCTGGACATATATATACATTTGAGCGTCTGTAGCATATTGGTGAAAGTTAGAGATGAGACTGGATGAGCACCAAATATTCAGTAGTAGCAACAAAAAGAGGACTAATGACTTAGCTCTGAATTTTTGAGAAATTTTACTGCAAAGTAGAATAAGTCTTCAAAGAGTTTTCCACATTTGATAATTCCACTTTGACACACACACAAACGCACTCCTCACCCTCACCCTTCTGCAAGCTGGATTCCACACCCAATATTGTTCTACATTCTCTAATGACCTCCACGTTCATAGATTTAAAGGGAACTTCTCAGTCCCATCTGACTTTACCTCTTAGTATTTACCACTGCAGACCACTCTGGCCTTCTTAAAGCCAGTCCTTTCTTGTACTCACGGTGTTGCATATCTGTGAATTACCTCCTTTTGGCCTCCTTTGCCTGTTCCTTAAATATTGGTATTTTGTCTTTCTCACTAAGTAACTGCATCTAGTCTCTATATGCTAG